>NW_010511283.1:0-43525 GCF_000687285.1 Phaethon lepturus
CAGCTGCCTGTGCTGCCAGAGCCCTGTGCAAGCCAGCGGGCCTCGGCCGAGGGGATGCTGCTCCAGCCTGGAGGAGCGCTTGCTCTCACCCTGCTTCCACCCCACGTCCTGCTCCCTGGGTTCTAAGGCTCTGCCACCGCAAGCCCACTTCTTTGGAACGCTGCCATGTTAAAAGCCTCTCTCGTCCATGGGAAAACTGTATTTGACAAGCAGTATTTCCCTCCACACACAGCAGTTAAAGTCTGTAACACTCGCGTAGGAAGCAGAGAGGTCTTTCTGACAGTTCATGGTAAATCGGCTTCCTATTTGAACCGACATACCTTAACTTCTTCTGCAGTGAATCAAACCACTAGTCTGCCTCGCAGGTTGGTAGTCCCCTGGTATTGAAACCTCTATCAGGTCCCTACCCAGCAAAGGAAGAATAAAGTTTTCCCGAAACTCCGATACAAAGCGTGGGAGGATGGAAAATAAGATCAGCATACCTTGCTGAAAATAGTTCTTGAGATAAAAGACGTGAATGCTTTGGCACTAACTTCTCCCTCTCCCTCCCTCCCCTCCTCAGCCACGCCGAGGTGTGAAAGGCTTAGGAAACTCCCTGTCCCTACTCCGCATTTTTTTTCTGTGTTTAATTTTAGATTAGAACACAATTGGAGCTGGACTTGGTTAACCTTTCATCCAAAGAAAATCCCGCACCTTTGAGTTACCAATTTCATTTGATAACAGCTGCAGAAAACTAACTCCATATTTTTGAAGTTAAGTCATTGCCAAATTCTTTTTTCAAGCGCCAGCTGCCCAGAATAAGGTTAAAGAACTTACCAAAACAATTATATTTAAATTATTAATTAAAACCTCTTGGAATATTATGATTAAAATAAACGAGTTTATGCAAAGAGATCTACAAACCCGAAACAAAGTTTCAGCAAAAGACATTCATCAGCTGGTGAATAATTAATACAGCTTTTCATTCGTTTCACCTCATGCGCCAAGTCGCACAAAAGAAAAGTCATTACTACAAGTGGATCGCAGAGCTAACAGAAACCATTACACATTTGTAATCGCTGCACTGTTTAAGTGGAAAGTTTGCAGGGGAAAAAAAACCCTTGCAGTATTAGGTTCAGAACAAACTAAACCCCACAATTTTGACCATCTGGATGAAACGACAGAGGAAAGAAAAGAAAAGAGGAGTTGCCTCTTAGGCTTGTTGCTGTAGGTAAGCAGCAAGATCTGTTGTCAGCTGTAAGGAGCGAGGTGCTTCTCTGAAACCTCTGTCTTCAGACTCGTAAGATTCATGAAAGCAGCTGGCCTGACTGCCCTCCCTTTCTGGAAGCAAAACACCACGACTTGGCCAACTACCTCCACGTGCTTACCATGAAGGCATGTGCTTTTATATCCACACATGCACTTTTTCCTCTCAGCCACCGAAAGAAGCATTCTTCTAGTCTGCAATGCTACAGGACCCTTGGCAAAGTACATCTATTCTTTAAAAAACAGCGGGTTTTGGTAAACAACACACAGATTTCCTGGGGATTACCAGAACTACATATCTCTTGTTAAACAGTGCGCCAGTGACATAAGATGATGTCAACGGAAGAGCAGCGTAAATCATTCGTTCCTGTATAACTAGAACCTTAGCATGTGCTAATTTATAACATTCCTTAGCTCATTTATTTGGGTTGGAGTGGGTGGGGATCAGTGGGGTAAAACACAGGCAAACAGTCCCTCTCCTGTCTGACACTACTCCACTTTTCATCCTACTTAACCGCTTCTCTCCAGCTAAATCTTTACACCATTTCAAAGAAAAAGTTGGATTTGTAAAGGTTTGGTTTTATTTTCAAAAGTAGTCGGAGTATCTCTCCAAAGAAACGTCAGAGATTAAAAAGGTACCCATGCCAGGAGAACAGTCATTGCCTTTTAAACATGGCATTACAGCTGAGAAGTTAAGAAACGAGGTAGGTGTTTTCTCAGAGCTCCCTGCATGCTCTGCCATCAGCTCCTCTGCGTGAGGCAGCAACGGGGATATTTTCACGCTGTGAAAACGCTGACTTTGCAAAACGTTTCTGCTCCAAATGTGAGGCTCACCGGCCTCCCTCAATACACAACATGCCTTCTCCTTCCCTCATCACATTACTCTGGCTGCTCTTTTTTCGGGCTTTTCCCCATAGCCCTCTGTGTGTCCCGTCTGCTGAAAACAGAGAGAGTGCAGCCAGTAACATTAGACTTGAACTTTCTACCTCCTGACATTAAGCGGACTCAAAACACTAGACAAAACAAGCTGTCCCATTTCTAGACATTGTCTGTGCACTAATCTCAGAATTGAAACCCATTCTGGTCACGAATGATAAACGACGCAACTTTCTCCAAACAAAGCTTAGCCAACTGCGTTGTGCAAAGCCTGCCTTGCCTCGCCTCAGACTATCTCGTACGTGGATAAAATACAGCCACGAAACTCGTCTTCAGTTCCAAGGGCAACTGTGGCTCTGCACAGAGAGTCCCAGAAGAAGAGTACCATTTGCCTAGTATTGTTTTATGGCTAATCACCCCTGCCTCTCGGCTAATAACTAAAGCAGTTACGTGACTTACAGAAGCGGTTTGTCACTGCTAACCTGAGAGTATCTGCCCCAGGCCGCAGGGCACAGTGTGGACAGCCTTAGAGACACAGGGCTCACGCCGGCGTGAGCAGCCAGACCCAGCCTGCCCCAATGTACCCCGAGGTACCTATCCTGCTGAGTACGCCTGCACGGCAGGGTGGCCGGTTCCCAAGACCAGTCACCAGCAGCTGAGAAGAGGCTTATCTTTCACACCACTTGAAAATGCGAAATCACATTTATACAGGCCCAGCCTCCCAGGTTAGCTTCGTTTTGTTTCGTTGAGAATGCGAAATACAGAGTCTTGCCAGACATGCCATTTACAGAGCTGGGATGAAATCCTCATCTCTTTGCAAATAAGAGGTAAACTCCTGAGATGCACACAGATGCCACTCCCTAGATCTTCACACTCGTTTCTCTCCTTACATAAAGCACTGTTGTCTCACAGGAGTTCCCTTTGCAGGGTGAGAAGTGCCTCTTAGGGTACTGGAAATGAAGGATTTTCCACCCTGGGAATGACCTTCCTTACAGCACCTCTGCTTGCTGGGTCAAAACAGACTTTCATGCTCTTCCCAATTCTGTGCTTCCCACCAACACGCACTGCCACAACCCGTTAGCACATACTCCTCATACCTTTCAAACAGATGGAAGTTTTGGGATGAATTACACTTGGTTTCACAGTCAGCCCAATCCCAGGCACAGTGTTACCACCGCAGACAAAAGAGCCCACAGATCTGCTTCATATGCCCATAAAGGTTTGCTCTGCCTTTGCACTGATAAAGTACTTAACGGGCAACACTGTAGCTTAAATATTCCCCAAACAAGGCAGGCTTTTTAAAAAGCAGCACTAGCTCACTCTAAGGGAAAAACAACCTTTTGCCTGAGAAATGCCCTCTACTGCGCTGCATTTGGGCCTCAGCGGCCGCAGAGCTGCACATAGGAAGTGTGAACTGAAAGTGATGGCAGAAAGGCCATCATCACTGTGGTCTTGCTGTCATGAAACCTATTACTTTTGTAGCCTACGCTGAAAAAGCACTTGACATACTATGGTCTGGAACACGCCTGTATAGCCTATGGTCACGAACTGGCCAATTTTGATTGCTGGGTGTAGGCAGTAACCAAGTAACCAGAAACATGTCGTTTTTGCCTCTGATTATGGAGTGTTACAGCACAACGAGATCCTGGATGAATGTGACGGTTTTCCGCCGCCATAAGGCAGTTACAGTTTTCCTCAGTAGCTCCTCTCTCTAGAAGCAGCGCGCTAAGACACCGCTCGCGACGCAGCCCCACGCCGTGCGACGCACATCACCCCGCGGCAGAGCCGTCTCCAACCGGCACGCCTCTCTGCCGACCTCACCTCTGAACTCGCGTAACAAAAGAAAGCGTTAATCCACGGCTCCAAGAATTCAACGGTCATTTAAGCAGAAGGTCAGGTACCTAATGGGCTGTCAAGTTCAGACTGTCTATCCGCCCGTCTTCCTGGCTCCCCAGGTTCCCAGGCCTTGACTGACAGCCCTCGGCAGCTGGATGCTTTGTTTTCCTGCCAAAGCACTATGAAGGCCTGAGTACAGGCGACTGCTTTGCAAATGTAAGTTGGGATGACATACTCCGGCTTCATTGAAGGAGAGAGGGAAAAAAAAAAAACAAAAAACCAGCCGTGAAAAGGTATACGGCAAGGCCTGAGAAATATGTCAAGGATGCTGTTTGTCCAGTATCACTGGCACACTTTAACAGAACATAAATATACTGTCAGATGTCTGCATCGTGTTTTTTGATCCGAACCTTACTATGGTTGTTTTAGGATACCTCATAGCAAGGATAATTGTGTGTAAACACCACATGGCACAGATGAAGGCAGCACGCACGACTGTACACATTTCCCAGATCTTTTTCAATGCCACAGGTTACGGACTGAGTTTGAAAATTACAGCTTGGAATGAAGAAACGTTGCTACGGCTCCCAGAAATTTCCAGGAGGTAGACAAAGAGAAGGGAGCCCTTTCCAGATTTGTTGGGACACAGCCTGCTGCGCATACTTGCTTTTGAACAGCCTCGTAAAACCGAAACATTTTTTTCCAAACAGATCACAGGTCACGTAAGCTTCCCAAGGGATATATTGGTTACAGATGTTTTCATGTAATAAAATATTCCACTCAACTGCAGTATTTCTAACTGATAATGCTAAAACTAAATTACCCTTGTCTAATGGTTATGTCCCCAATGTACTCCTTACCATAGTAAACACTGGCTCATTTGTAACCATTTAGCCAACATAATATTTAATTTTTTATAAGACCATGCCACAATGTATTTCAAGTTGGCAAGAACTGCAACGCAAGTTTGAACTTTTCAAAAATATATACTTAACATTCTTTTTTTGCATATTTGTAGAATAAATTATACCTCTAAGCTTCAGCATTATCATATCAATTTGCATTTTAAAGTTATCTCATTTTTAAAACATGAGTAATTTTAATAATTTTCCAAGATTTCACTCCTGAACTTGGAATTATTAAAAAAAATAACAAAATCACTCCTTGATTGTCTGAATGGTATGGGGCTAATAATGAAACATTCAATTTGATTTCCTCCTGGCAGAGCTGCTAGGAAAGGAAAGGTCATTGTGATGGTATCTGTAAAATGATCGAGTAGTTAAAAAAAGGAAGAGGGGGAGAAGAAGATGATTTTCTGTTTTCAAAATATGCTTACAATATAGCACTAACAAGAACAGCTATGAAAAAGGAAACAAAAAAAGCCCTGAAAAACGAAACTAGTTAACTAGTCTTCTAGCTAATAAGGAGCCTCCCTCAAACCACAGAAACTTGTGCTGTTGTACTGTACTACGTCTCTATGAAAACTAACACCTCAACTTTTTTATTTAGAAGATAAGAGGACTAGACTCGAGACATCCATTTCTCCTTGCTCTCCATATTGGACCATCAAGATCCTCCCACTTGGATTTCAAATACTGCCATTAGGAACAATGGAACACAGTGACTCTTGATGCGATATCACTGTTTCTATGTTGCCGCTTCAAGGATAAAGTCAACCCGTTCTACTTACGTTTTAGAAAGACTGGAAACATAGCAGGGACAGAACATTCTCTGAGGAGGGAGATGTATGCTACTGTACCACAACTGGCTTTATACCAAAAGTAGAACCAGTCCACTTTTAAGAAAATGGTGGAAGTTAGTAAAACTTGGAAGCAGAATGTTTAGACTAGATAAAACAAAACCCAAACATTCTCCAAACTCTACAAGGCCAGGTATTCACTGCTTTAATGCTAATGTTCAATGTTTAGTAAAATGTTGTATCCTTTCTGAGCTAACTGTAATTGCCAACCTTGATAAGCAATTTTTGCAGCTATCAAATTCAAACATGTGCTTGTGCTTGGTAAAGTAAGACAACATCACTTTGCACTGGTCAGAAGCATGCTTTAAAGACTCGCTGCAGGGAAAAAAAAAATGAGGAAAAAAGAATTTCTCTCCACACTCCCATCCCAACTGAAAGGGTAATTTAACCTTCAGCAAATCACCTGGGGAAAAATGTCATTCAGATCGATGGAGATGCTTCCTAAACACAACAGGTCTGAATCTAACCTAAATAGCTATATGGTGCGTGGATGAGCTGGACTTTGCATAGTTCCAAGCAATGCACCAGGAAAGTTTTACCCAGTGGACATTTTTACCATAGACCTGCTAGTCTGCCTATCACTCTACTTCTCATCGTCATAGTTGATTAGCTGTATATTTATTCTGGGGCTGATGGAGTAATTAAGATTGCCAGAATGTATGGGAGGCAATAACGCTTCTCTGGTGGTTCCGGCATTCAGGAGGGAGGTCATGCAGCACATGAAACGCTAAGCAACAGCCTGGCTCTCATGGCTCAAGATAACATCCAGGACAGAAACAAAGCACGGCATTGTGACCGGTCGCTTGCTTTCTGAAAAAAGTACAATCCAGTTTTTCTAAGCAGATGCTCTCACACAGAAAACAGAATCCCAATCTGCTGATATTTGAATTTTTTTAACTGCTTTAGCAGTTTTTAGGGTGGTATGACTAAGCAGCAGTAAGAGCAGTGGTTGCTGTGCATCAGTAACTTGAAAACACACAGCAAGTCTTGCAAACCCGAATGCTCCTTTCCTCTTCCCTTAAACAGCCTCTAGCACAGTAACCACCAGCAATGTGCAGACATAACTCCTTTGAGATCCGGCATATTGGGAAAATTAGTAGCTTTCTGGAATCCAACTCACCTGGACTCAGCCAGCAGACCTGCTCTGCCAGCACTGCCCCCGGGAGCTGCGCTCCTGCCGGCCAACTGCACACTGCCAATGAGCGCCGGCTACCACAGAGCCTTCCACAACTTCCCCTTTTCCCTTGTTGTTTTTGCTGGCTGCCACAAAAAACCTCAGCTAGCTGACATTACTCCCTGGGCAGCAAATCCCTATTTATTTTAGTGCACGCATAATGTGCAGCAAAAAGTACAAATACAACAACCTTGAAGCTCATCTATGGGAGGGGGTATAAGCAAAGCAAAACTCTTGAGAGATTCTGCAACTCCTGACACACATATGAACGTAGAGCTTGCAGGGTGAAAAATTTTTATTTTGAATTCATTTTTGGTATGTTTTGTGACATCTCTGTCTTGCCCTGGTTGCTTAAGGATAGCACTCAGAAAGCACAGCTAACTAAGATGCCCAACAGTGTCATTTGTCTGTTGCTCATCTGCCTCCCTTCCCCGGCTCCTTAATCTACACAGTCAGTATCATATCCAAAACCGCACACTGGCTTCCCTGAATGTTTTACGTAATTTTCAGATAAATGCCTAATTAACTCACCCTTTATTTTAGACCGTCATATGCAGTAAAATGCTCCAATTGAAAATGGAATGTCTACTAATTTAAGCCCAAAGGTTCTGTTAAGGCAAGTTTCATGAATCCTAAAAATAGAAATGCATTCATAATTTTTGCCTCACTTTAATTAGGCTTTTTCTTTTTCTTTTTTTTTTTATTGAATTTAAATATCCTTCTGCAGTATCTTCAACTGCATTGCAGTAGTAGGAACCCCACACACATCACAAGAACTGGAAGATGAAAGATGACTTGCCTTTTTAATTCTTCTACTCGGAGAGGAATGTAAAGTGAAGGCATGCATCCCACAAAATAGAAGTGATGCAATTAAATAGGACAGACCTCAGAAAGATGGGACTCCCAGAACCAAATGAAACTTCTGGTTGATTTGTGCATAAAGAGATCTTGGTCCTTCTCTAACCTATAGTCTTAAGTGATGTGGAAGAAAATAGCATTGCGGCAGTCAAGGTGAAGGTGATATAACTAATGGTATAGCAGCCAGACTAAGGGCAAGTCAGTTTGGAGTGAGCTGAAAAATATGCTCTATGGGGCTCTTTGAATGACATTACTTATAGCAGTCACAGAACGCAAGGTCATGCTTCTTCAAACACAGGTTAAACTTGTAAGGTGGTAAACTAATCTGGAAAGCAGTGACTTGAAGAATGACTTCAGGGCCATGGCGAGCCGCAACTAAAACTCTGGCTGGGATGCAGCGGCTAAGACGATTAATGAGATCTTTCGATACATGAGCTAGGGGAAGACACAAAGCAGAAAATATCATTGTAGCACTTCAGAGGAGAATTATTAGGAACAGACGAGGTTGAGGTTATCCAGGGCCACGGGGTAGTAAGCAAAGCAACGCTAAGTGGTAGTCACGGACCTGCTGCCTGCTTTGCCTATGCCGGAGCCGAGCTTCCTCGTGCTACTGCCGGCAGAAGCGGCGATGGGAGGAGGTGCGGGAACCAGCTCCTCCCAGCCCAGGCTGCACTCTTTCTCTCCCTTCCCTCTTCCACAGTTAGGATAGCAAGCCCACATCTTCAGAGTGAACTCATTCTAGCCTCAGTCCTGAAGTGGCAAAAATTCAGTTTCTCTTACATTACAGACCAGTTCTGTCACTTCATACAGCATTACTGAAATGATTACAAGTGTATGTGGCCATGTCTGGCATCCATACTGCAAAAAAGATGTTGACAAATTGGAAGGGATTCAGGATGGAGCTGCAAGAAGGATTCAGAGTCAGGAAAAGATGCCCTAAAGCAAGAGCCAGAAGTAGTTCAGTTTATTTATTTTCACTAAGAGAAAGTTCAGAATGGCTTGATCACAGTCCATAAATACTTCCATTAGTGAGAGACATTTAATAAAGGGCATAACAAGATACAGAGCTGAAAAAATTGAACTTTTTAAAGTTAAAAATGAGGGGGAAGTGTTAGAACTGAATGCAATTAAGTCACTGGAACCTTTTACATATGCACGCAGTAAATTTGCCGCCACCTAAAGTCTTTAAAGAAATTGAGATTGGGTGTCTTTTTAAAATGATAATATCTAGCTCAAGCAGAACTTACAGGCTGAGTGAAGTGGTGAGTTTGTACAAGTGTGTAATACTATAGCTGAGCAACCTAGATGATCATAACATTATAAAACCCATGAGCATATATTTATTTCTTGAGTGGGCCTACAAAATCAATTTTTTTTCCTGTATCTCCTTTGAGTGAATGCACCAGCTTTGCCGAACCCAATCTGAACTTCTAACTCGACCCTTCTGCTGTAGAAGTGATCTATGTCCAGTTTCCTTCTCTTCAGATACTGTGAGGAAGCAACCCAAATACCTAAGACTGAGCACAAGTGAATGCAGTGAATTTGAAGACAAGAAGATGTCTGTAGGCTTTCAAGCAGCTCCCCCAATCCAGGACCCTGAAAGCATTGGCTTGCTTTCCAGGGGCATTTTCAAGTAACCTTGGATCGTTCCAGCATGTGGGGTTAGACGGATAGCAGGTGCTTACCAGCTAGAGCTCCTTGATCCTGGCCAACCCAGTTATGCTAAGCAGGACGGCATGGGAGGTATCCTGGTATTTAAAACCTTGTTGGCCACCGAACACATAAATAGTTTCACCTGGAGTGCAACACAGGAGAACCATGCAGAGCAGGATAGGCTGGACATATCCAGGTTTAAGCTAGTTAAATCCTATACCTTTGAAATGCACTGCAAAATTACCACACACTTTAGTTTAATAAAGTTACTAACATCTCAGGAGTGATATTATGTGAAATTATGCTATTTCCTAGCAGTCAGGGAGCTTTAGGGATGATGCCTTTACGTGGACAGGAGACAGACTCAAAAAAGGCACATTCTCCCCTTCGGTTCAGCTTCTCTGCTGAACTGTTTGCAAATCCATAGTCCTTTCTTCTCTCTACCACCATAAGAGGCATTTACTGTTTTTATGACCTCAGGATGGAAAAATATTAATCAGAAACAGCAGCAACAATTTCTTTTTCTCCTCAAATCTGTGTGGCATTAAGTATAATTACATACATAACTGGAATGGTAGAAACAGACAATTGTTGGCTTTGTATGGGTATTGGAAAAGATTATACTGTTTTTATCATGTCTCTCAAATAATGGGTATCTTCCAAGTCTACTGTCGAGGAGACTGCTTGCTGCTTTAATGCTGATATGAAAATAATCTTGTAAAAATACTGAGAGAGGGTCTTTCCACATACTTTCCGCCAGGAAGGATTACTTAAATAAACCATTTAACCTGCTGTTGACCTAAAACCTAGTTACATAAATGTTTTTAAAATTACTTATCCATCTTGAGTAGATAAAAGTAATCTAGTGAAGTCAAGGATAACATAGGAAGTCCCTTAATGATGGCTGCATTCTCTGCAGCCTCTATTAGTATGTAATTTTTCTGCTGGCAAAGCAGATACAAATGAACTGCAAGAACACAGGCGTGGGATGGCTCTTCCTCTTTGTAAAAGACTGGCAAGAGACAGATACACATAAAGGAAGAGTGAAAACCTGCAAAGACCTCTTGCAGTGGGGACCTCAATTACTTTTCCCCCAGTTTTTCCATTATAAACATTGCTACACCTTCTTTTTAAAACCAATAGTAAAAATTACAGAGGCCATATGGAAGTCGAATATGGAGGATGTGTCCACCAATACCTGAGCCAACATCATCTCAAAGTCAGTAAAAACAAGCGCATAAAACACTTGCTCTGGATTGCTGAACAAATGCTCAAAACCAACAGAGACGAATTATACCCAATTCAGCATGGATGCGGTCGAGATACAAAGCGTTGAGGGCATCCCACTGCAACGTGGGCAAAGAAGACAGCATCTTTATCAAGCCTAATGAAGGCTATCCCTGGAAGGCAGGCAGCGGCTTCATCTACCAAAAGTCCCTGATCTTTAACATCCCAGGTTTGTTGGCAGTGCGAGTGACTGCTCCGCTCGCTGGTGTGTAATGAGAAGAGCCTCCCGGGCATCTCGACTATCCTCCCCTGCAATCAGGGCGATGATGCCAGATGCAAGTTTGGAAGTCTTCAGCATTTTGTCTGACAGCATAAATGTTATGTTTTTTCATGAACCGAACCAGTCATCTGCTCCGCTGCACGCTTTCGCCACCTGCTTATATTGGGCAAGCAGGATGGGACGCTTGTGTTCCAGTGACTGGAGCTGGCATGTATGCAACGCTTTAGCTGCTATAGTATCACCCAAACCTTTTGAGTGTTTTTTTTGCCGAACAGATCATACGTTCAGCATTCCCCTTCCTCACTTTAAGGAAACAGCACCTTTTCTACAGACCTAGCAACATGCTCGAGGTGGTTGTTGACATTGTCCATGCAACTCCAAAGAGCTGCAGCCGCCCCAGAAGGTGTTTCCTGGCCACATACCTGCCCAAAGGCTGCAGTGCTGAAGACTGAGGGCCAATACCATTTTTTCCACGCATGCAGATCATTTTCCCTTCTACTTCCTTTGAGAAGGTTGTATTTTTAAAAAAAAAACCTCATTAATAAATTCATAATCTCACCAGTCACATACATTTCCGCCTCCTGAAGTGTTAAAAGAAAAAACAAACCAGCTCTTGATACTTCTGCCAATAAAGAGCACACTCAGGATCAAAGGAATAAAAATGCTAATGATGGTGTACTCTGTAACACCTCTCTTCCGAGCCAAGTGCTCTGATTAAGTTAACCATCGTGCTAATTATAATAGTGTTTAGCACAGCTGGGGCCAAAGAAAAGCCACCTTCTACCAGAGCATGGTTACTGGCCTCAGAATGAGATCAAGCATATTTATTGCGTAATGGAAACTTGCCTATGATCCACAGAATAGCCACTGCTCGTTTTAAATACTCAAAAGCATGTTCAGTTTCTTTTACCATTAGAAAAAAAGTATTTGTGGACATTTAAAAAAATTGTTGGGTTTTTTTTTTGACATGAAAAAAATTCTGGAGTCAAAAGCTTATTGCCCAGAAATTAAGTTACTGGCTCCAAAGGGAACATACAGCAAGATAACACATCTTTGCAATTTAAAGGGGAGCCCACTCTTCTGCCTCTTCTCAGTCAGTACCGCAAGGCTGTGAAGTATGCCAGGGATGAGAGAGGAAGGCTGCTGTACTCTATACTTCCATTTAAAATGGAATGAAGTGGCATGCAATTACTGGGAAAACCACCTGCCACATTTCAGCAGCACATTTGGATGGAGAATGGGGGTGACAGTAGTGGTGAAAAATGACGTCTAAGTCTAAGTGAAAGTTAATCCTCCCCACTGATCCCACAGAGGAGAGAAAAATACAATGAATCAATAAATCCCTGCAGCTCAGAAAACTGTATCTTCAGTGGATGCTTACAATCCTTTCTGCACATAGCATAATTAGAAGGAAGAGATTTGTAAATGGTTATGCAGTTATAACGCTATCTTCCATTCATCACTTCCCTCTTTGAAGAACTCATCGGCGTTTACAGGTGGTACCTTCCAGTACATCTGCTTGTAGGATAAGCACTACTTACCATGTAGGAGCTAAAAGGTAAGAAAATTACCTTCACTTCAGTATCACTCTTCAAAATGGCTGTTTTGTATTTACTCAGCCTCCCTAAGACTTTTGAGTAGCAGCAGACAAGCAGACTGTTTTTCAACATGAATTCAATAATAAACTCTGAATTAAACAAGTCATCTAAACACAATGATGCAACTAATGCTCCTGAGTGAATCCGTACTTTCTAAATTCTAGGCGTGTTCAAAGTACTCCTATTGCACTGCACAGATTCAGCAATCACCCACATCCTTGTTATGGGGCACCTTCCCATTCACTTCTCATGTGTTGCATTGACTCACTTAATTATACACACACATATATGTATAAAAATAAATACAGCACCATTTCATGTAAATTGATAATCTTCACCTAAATTCTTTACTGCTTTGATAGGCTGGTAAAGGTTTAAGTGGCTTTAATCCACTGTCTGTGCGAAGAGGCTTATTACTGCTCTGGTTTGGAAGGGGGAGAAGAGAAGGTTTTCAGAGGGAAAACCCAATATATCGGCTGAGCTGTTAGAGAAGGTCAAAACCTGGAAACAGCACCCCTCGAAAGGGTGAAGACTACGGATATCCTGTTGCAAATAACATTATCAAGAAAGCAAGTATCATGACAACATGTAGTATTAAACCTTTTGGACAGGAGTCAGTGCTGTTTCATGGGTCTGTGGATGGGACTTAGAGCTGTTCATGAGGGATTTGAGTCTGACACACATATAAATAGAAATATAGCAATACAGTGAAAATTAGGGCATTTGAATCCTCTACTGTGTCACTGACATCCTTGCATGTGTGACCACATAATTAAGTATAATCCCTTCTGCCCATTGCCTTTCTGGGAGTCACAGATCCTTCTAGATGTGGCTGCTTCACTTCAGCACCTTGCTCTGCATCCCTTCGTATGAGTGGGGGAGATGGTTATGAGAGGAAAAACGGGGAGGGAAAAGTGATGTTTCATCATCTCCCAATCCCTCCCTCTCTCAGCTGCTAATTGGCAATGACCAAGCCCTGTGGAAAGAATTGTAGTATTATAGGGTGTAAGCAGAGACTACAGTTGGCTGGTGAAAAGTAATGAACAAGACTGGTTATTTGGCTGTTAGGGTACTACTCATTGCTGCATACAGTTAGGGTGACAATAATACTTTATATTGCATATATCTTCCACTGCTTAGGTAGGCTCAAGCATTAATTCTTACCGTTTGCATTTCACGCCAAATTAATTTCCACTCTATGCACGCATACTTCCAGGAGAGGTGGAGAAAAGATTATGCAGCAGATACTCATGTACCATGGTGGTGTGCATAATAACAAAAAAATGCTGGAATAATGGAGGAAGCAGAAGACTAAATTGCATACTATAACATTAAGACAGATAGTTTCCTGGGAGGACTTTATATGGGTGTTTGCATTGCCTACACACAAAATGTTCAGGAATTACAGGTCACAGCCTGCTGCTACTTCTCCTATAACCCATTCCAAAACACTAAGAACACGTCAGTAGAAAATGCAAAGCAAACTAAACAGATCTGCCTAGTTTCATTTTCCTCAAGTTTTATTACAAAGTGCTTTTTGACTGAGAAAAAAATGTTGCTGTAAAAATCAACACTGTTATATGCTATCTAATTATTTCTTTTCATCATGAAGTAATCAGAGGAGCTATTAAAGCATGGTCACCAAAATATTTGTATTTGGCTGAGTTTTAGATTATTAGTTACACAAACTTTAACTCTTGAAATAATATCAGCTAATGATATGTGCTTCACTCGGGAGCTAAACACTTAAAGTAAAAAGCTGATGTCTGACAAACTGAAAGTAATTTCACATTGAAGTAAATGAAATTAATTTCCCAGATGTTGCTATAAGAAGAGACTCAAGGAGGTGAAAAGAAACTCACTGCTGATGCATTCAGACACTTACCATAAAGTTCCCAAGAAGGAAACATTTTAAAAGGAAACTGTGGAAAAAAAGGAGAAATCAGAAGTGGGAAGTTTACAATCCCACTGACAGCTTTCATCAGTGTCTTGTGGCTCTGTGTCATTTTGCAGGGAGTGGTCCACACTTGTGTATGGGGAATGCTACGTAAACACTACAGTGAAATCAGTCTGTCCAAGGGTGTTGGGTAGTCAGAAGAACTGCTCCTCACTTGCAAGTGAGGTGAAAGAAGGTGAAAAACAAGATTTTCAGACCTATCTTTAATATTAGTTAGTTTTCAGTACTTTGCTATGGCAGATCTCAAAGTACACCTAGGATGTGGAAATCCCAACCTCTCCCTTTAAAGCAGGTTTTCCAGTACATAGAAATATATATAATTGACTTGGGCAAATGTCAAGACCTAGCAACATCCTTGCATGAAAACCCTCAGGAATACCTTTCCTTCCCTTCTTACCCAATTATTGCCACTCCACTTGAACAACATCTCCTTCTACCATACCCCAAATTGAGTAAAGAGCCCACAAGTTTAGGAGGAAAGGTAGTTAACAATCCCCCCCTTTATTAGTAGATCCCAGAGAAGCCTATATGCTCACCTCTCTCCTCTATCAGTTGTGGAGGGAAGCCCACACACCGGGTGCACAAGCACAGTGCTGCCTACAGACCAGCCAAGAGTGTTCCTCCTCTCAGGATGATCACGTATTTTCTTTATTCTCTGCACTTTTATCTCTCAGTGGTTTCCTCATCCAGCTCTTCATCTAGATTCCTGGAGGTATTTGGGATACTACTCCTTCTAAATACTGGCAATGTGGGAGAAAGAAAACTTTCTCCATATGTGACTCCAGTCTTTAGTATCACTCACAGATCAGGGTTTTACCCTATGGATTTGCAAGACCTGTTCATATTGGAATAACGAAGCTGGCTATGCTCACCTGTTTCGTTAATGTAGCCATTACATTTTCCTTAGCCCTCCCTTCTTTTTGGCATGTTCCACTAAATTACCATCCAATAAATTAGGAAAATTATTTTATTAAAAGTAGTGATTATGTCAAGTTTATCCTCTTATTAGGATTACAGATTTTCTACAGTTCACTTGGAAATCTGCTTTAAAGCCCAACAGATGTCAACTTTTCATGCTAGACTAACAGGAACATCTATTCCATTCTCATCTGGTGACCAAGGAGACACATCAGAGGTAAAAAAAAAGTACTTGAAAAGTACAAAGGGGTCCAATTTCCAGGAAAAAAAACACCCCAAAGTTTATAATGGAATACCATGGAAGAAATAAAGAGTTGTAAAATCTCAAACCAACAAAAATATTTGATAGTCATGTAAAAAGCTCAGTATTTTGGCTAGACCATTAATGCTGCAACACTGACTTCAGATTCTTGGGACATACCAGTTTTAGTCTCTTAATATTTGAAAGACTGATAACTTTCTAGATATGGTAGCTACAAACAGAGCATAATAAAACAGACTCTAAACTTCAGATATATATTTCAAAATGTTTTGGTAGGCAGGTTGACAAACTGCTCTGTAAATACCTTTCCATGTTTCACACTGTCTATCTTTGAGTATATCCAGTGGTATAGCAGTAACAGTTAAACCACAATGCTGGAATATTACACTAGCCCCTCCCTTTAACTACAAGAAAAAAATAATTCTGACCACCCCTCCATTTTTTAAATATATAAGACAGTGAGAGAAAACTATTCCAAATGAAGCCTTCACCAACACCTCCAACTCCGTAAGTATCAGCAGTCATGGCTGGTATTGCAGGCCCCTCTTGTGAGACCCAGCTCCAGGCCAATACTCATTTGTTTTACATTGCTCGAGCATAAACACGACTTACTGGGCTTTGCAACTAACCATATCATGCAGGAGTGGGTTACTGCAGCGTTCCACAAAGGGACAGAGGGAAGTAGCCAAAAACCTCCATTCTGCCACCCCCCTTTCTCTTTTTAAGATTTCAGGACCATGCCTCATACCAAAGGATCCAAAATTTACCCAAATTGAGAATAACTGCTTTGGCCCACTTTGTAAGAAAGAAAAGCTAACTAAGTAACAGTGGATATGCCAGCTCTTTCTCTGCGATTCTCTCTTAACATGTTTTGTCAACGAAAGAAACCACATCGTTTCCAAAAATTTCATTCCAGTACAGCAGTTCAGTACAACAGACATTTCCTCTAACACAACCTGAAGCTGAAAAAGAAGTCTTTTTGAACAGGAGGAATGCACACAAACATGCAGAAAAGATGTAAGACAGAAGACAACGAGACCCCTAAAACATTTCACAATACTATGAATTGTTTTGTTGTTCTCAAAGTATTCAACACTGGTTCTAAGGGTCATTCACTCTTAGTGATAGTTTGAAGCGCCAATACTCAACAAATATAAGCCATAATATCAAAACACTATTTTTTGACATTTTAAAGCTCTTAAAAAGAGGAGACCCCACACTTACCCATTTAGGATAATGATTTTATTGCACAGTCTCCTCCCCACTGTCATAATCTGTAAGCGAAAAAAAAAAAATCCCAAAGGAGGATGGCACTGAGCAAAACCGAAACCCACAAGTACGTTTTATTTTAATAGCGACTTTTCTTGGCTTG
Organism: Phaethon lepturus; assembly: GCF_000687285.1. Classification (NCBI taxonomy): domain Eukaryota; kingdom Metazoa; phylum Chordata; class Aves; order Phaethontiformes; family Phaethontidae; genus Phaethon; species Phaethon lepturus. Next base: position 17,016 of record NW_010511283.1, read on the forward strand.
GGTACAGAGGCATTCCCTTTCATATTCCCTTCTGAAAGCTGCTATCACCATACTGGACGACAAGGTGACCTTTCCTCGGTGAAAGAAAACATAAAAATTTTGGTCTCTGATACCAAGACCTATAAATGCATCTCTTTGCTTTTGCTAGGCTATACAAAGTTCATACACACGGAGGAAGCACATATACTCTCAGATAACAGAATAAAGAAGGAAAGCAAGAACAAAAATTGAAGACTTGAGTGAAAACTTTAGTCTGGACAAACAAGGGACTCATTTTTACCTCCAAAAAGGTTAAGGTCACCAGACTAGCACTCACAATTTCTTACCATGGGGACAAAAGAATACACCACAAAGCCAGTAGCACACATATCACAATTGGCAGCTGGCTTGAAAATGCTCGAGTTCAATTGACGATGAAGAATGAATTACCCTTATGTTTGAACAAAAAAAAGACCCAACCTGATCTCACCAGGCCAGAAGCACAACCACATTCCAGGCGCAATGTGTGACAGCACACAGAAAGCGAGTTTCAATTTATTCTGCACATTTGAGCACACACAAAAGCCTATATGGTTCTCATTAAAATAAAAGATATCTCCAGACTTCTGAAAGAGCACAAAGTGATTTAGGTTCTTACTCTCGTGCAGAAGAAATAACTTACCCTCTGTTTGTTGTGCTTCCTCCTGGATCTAGGATTTAAGTCCCCTATACTATTTTCATACCTATAAACAACCAGTAGATTAAAGATCTTCCCTTATTCATTCCACTCTCCTTTTTGTTTTTTTAATGGAAATTACTTTCACAAAGAGCAACAAAGCATTCTCTCTGAAAGAAAGAGCACTGCAGATACACACCACTTTCAGCAAGGACATTCAGATGCAACTCCGCAGCGTTTACTTAGATCAGCTTAACAACATTCTCAAAAAGGAGCTGTAAACCTTTCATGAGGGGTAGCTTTACTGGTGGAAGAGATTTAACAAGCTCATTCATTAATGACCGGTGTCTTTGAGGTGCTCATTTTGTGGGCCTTCAAGGCGCAGGTGTTTCTGCCACAGCTTTTCTCCCTGCCTTACACAGTGTCTGGCACCTTCGCCTTGCGTGCCAGGCCAGCCAGCGAGCTGGGCTCATCCACCAGACCACACCGAAAGGACAACTATGTGCTACAAGACAGCAGGAGCAGAATATCTGACAAAAAGAGTTTGCAGGATTACCTTTTGCTGTGTTCACAGGCTTGCTCTTATGTATATCCATGTGAAAAAGTGTTTGCAGTGTAAGTATGGGCAAGGCAAATGCAGCCTGAGATGTTTCATCTGGACCTCGTGGAGCACCAATTCAGGCAAATGGTGAAGAACAAAGAGCTCGAAGGACAAGCGAGGAGAATAGGTATCTATTTAATATCGACTAAGAAAAGACACTGAGGAATTAGAAGAGGGCTACAATTAAGAAGGTCAAAGGTGACCACTTTATTTTGATGCTTAGACCTCTACCTATGACAGGTTTGCCTAGCTGGAACATCACTGCGCCTCGCAGAGTTGTGTTGAGAGAGACGATCAAATACGTGCTGAAATATCGTGCAAATGAGTCAGAAGGGGCTGAGAGACAGCAGGAACAATGAATTAAACAGTGCACACAACAGAAATCAAGAAACAGTCCATTTGCATCAGGTGTTTATGGAAGAAAATTATGTCAGTGTTCGTCATGTTACAGGAAGCATTCTGGAGTGGTTTGTAATTAAAAGGGAAGCTTAAAGCATATAGCCACTTTCAAATTATGTAGTTACAATTTAGGCAAACTATTGTTTTAATTTAATTAGAACCTAGTGATTTTATTACTTTCCACATAATATGAATCTTGGAAAAAACCTGTGTTTATGGAAGAAAATTATGTCAGTGTTCGTCATGTTACAGGAAGCATTCTGGAGTGGTTTGTAATTAAAAGGGAAGCTTAAAGCATATAGCCACTTTCAAATTATGTAGTTACAATTTAGGCAAACTATTGTTTTAATTTAATTAGAACCTAGTGATTTTATTACTTTCCACATAATATGAATCTTGGAAAAAACCTATGAAATGAAATGAAAATTTTGCTTTCTCATTCTACTCCCCTCCAGCAAGCTTAATTCAAATGCTATTACTAGTTTTTTTTCTGATGCATCATCTGAAGGCAGGACAGAAAGGACTGAAAAGAAGTGTTTGGCAAGAAGGATAATTAGCCCTAGTTAAGTTCGAAGCTACCAAGAATTGCACTCCTAAATATTAAAGGAAACATTAACTTAGTAACAAACGTACACGGAAAGTATTTTAGTGTTTGCAGCCTGCAACAAAATAATTAAGAACAAAACATGCTGTAATAATATCAGTTCTCACTGGAACTGCTTTGACACATAGTTTTTATTTGTTTCTCTAATAGAAGGATAAATATCTTAAATCTTCAATAGCAGTTACGTGATTTATAAGACTCTGAAGAAAAAAAATACGTAAATGAAAGTGAAGGTAAATGCCTAGCTAGAATTTGTCTCACCACTTAAAACATCCATTTTTCATTAGGAGACCCAGCAGCTGTGCCAGTGGCCACATCACCTCTCATTAACTCCAGAAAATTATTTTGCAAAGTAAGAATGCCCTTGTGAGTGACAAAGATGCATTAGGTCTCTCCTCAGGAGTTACAATGAACTGTATATTCCAGTGATACTATAGGAAATCTATACTCTAAGAGACAGCCCACCACAGCCAAAGGCATGTTTTTCAGCAAAACAAAAAACCAAAACCAAACCCAGAAAATAAGAGTAGCGACTGTTACCTAACAAACAAACTTCCTTGGAAGATGTAGGAGAAATACTAAGATACCGTGCTGACCACATCCTGGAGGCTGAGCCCTGGCTCTGTCGTCCTTAGAGCCTTCACCTCCATGTGGGTTACTACAAAAGGCAAGTTGCATTCCAAAAGGCAGTCTTTTTTTTTCCTTTTTCCTTTTTTTTTTTTTTTTTAAATGAAAGACACACATTGCTTTCTTTTCCCCTAGCAAATAGCTCTGAGCTGGAATGCAGAATAAATGTCTCAAAGACTCCTCTGTGCTGGAGGGCTTAGCAGAAACCCAGCGGTCTCAATATAAACCAGATGTGTCACAACAAGTTTTGGGTGGAGACATGTGTTCGCTCAGGGTATGAGAGCACTCAGGAGGGACTGCCTCTTACAATACAGACACAGTAACAATTAAGGAAGGCGGGAATAGGCTCAGCAAAAACTTGCCAACAGAAGGACTGATGCAGACTTTCTTCAAAGCACCACCATCATTCATTCTTCAATACTTTAACAGGGCCCCAATGAGATATGCACAGCATTTCGTTTGTGTTAAATACATATACTTTCAGGACAGTGCAGAGCCAAGAGCCCCAGAAACCTTGAAGCTTTTCCACGAGGGCAAGTGGGATAAAGTATGTGATGATTTTGCTAGGAAAATCTGCAGTACCCTCAGGCTCACTATGGTCTTCAAGCTGTTGTGGCCTCCCCAAAACCAGAACACAGAAGCCGAATTTAATCCTGGGTAGACACATCTCACTAGCTACACATAATTCAGAATTATTCTCTTATGACGTAGACGTGCAAGGCACTTAAAGAATATATGCCTGCCCCAAGCCATCCAAGAATCTCATCTAGACGTAATTAGGAGTAGGCAAGTACTTAGGGAAATGAGTCATTAGTTTGCAAATTCAGACTCAGGTCTCTCAGCTGCAAGCCTCCCTTTGGTTCAGTTCACTCTTTTTTTTTCTGCCTTTTGTGGTGAACGAGCATAGGGATGATGCTGTACAGTAGCAGAATCATTTCCACAACAATTACTTTTGTTAGGTGATGTACAGGGAAGAAAATGTTTGGTAAAAAACTATTTCTAGAATGAAACAGAAGCAAACTAAAGAAAAGGAGAATAGCAGGAACACTCAAAACCAAAAAAGCTGGAAAGCCAGGGTGCAGATAGATGTTCGGAAAGAGGGAGGAAGGAAGCAAGGAGAAAGAAACAAATTTTTCTCTTCCACCCACCCACCAGTTTTGAATTTCAAAATAATATCCAAATGAGCTCCCTTCCAGACAGTGTAATAAGCCCACGGACCCACCTGTAGCAGGCAACCTCTCCTTCCCAACACTCTTTGCACACATTTCAGGCCCAAAACATGGAAAGCAGGCAATTAGCAAATGAGAACCTCTGTCTGAAGGCAAGCAAAACCCCGCTGTCACAGGATGCAAATACACAACTACAGTAATGCCAATCAAGACACTAAGTGAGAACCACCGCTCTGCTGCGTTACAGGCTGAACTCAAGTTCTTTGCCTCAGATGTGTCCATCAGCTCAGCATTACTGCATCATCCTACTTCTTCTTTGCATAAGGGGGAAGCTTGTAAAAATGCTAGAGGGATGCTGGACGTTTCTAGGAGAGACCTGTGGTTTCTCACGAGGTCCTGAGCCCGTCTATGAGGTTCCTATGTGCTGCAGTAATGGCAGCTGTAGCACAAGCTTGAGCAATGCTCTGCTGCTGGCCGGGATCCCTCGGCTGACTCAGTCTGCAGCAGGTCGTAAAATGTAGGAGAGTCCACGTGGTGACAGTTGGAGCTTAAAAAAAGGCAGGTAGAGCTGTGCTGGGTAATTGGTAGGCAGGCAGCAAATGGCGAGGAGAGCCTGCCAGGAGGAGAAACTCAAGTGTGCGTAACATTCCTTACCTATTACTTCATCAGGCCCAGCGTGATCTGGGCTGGAAATGGGCCAGGAGAGCAGCTACATGGATACGGTGGACGGAGGAGAAATTACAGGTCTGAGAATGGCAGCCAGGAGCCCGCACCAGGGCAGCCACGGCCGTGCCGTTGCTCTCCAGGCTGTAGGTTTTGGGAATCAGTTGAGCAGCAACTAACATGCCCCACCGGTGCCAGACACGGAAAGGTAACGTATACTTTGACTCCAAGTCAGCCTTCAAGCTAACTTCATCCTTTTTCGTGTCAAGCAAGCTATTTATTTGGAAGGATGATCTGGAGGGGAAACGGAGACAGACACTGAAGTGTTTGGCACTGTCAAGTGCACAGGGATATTTCATGCATTTCTCAAAGGGCACGCTTGCTCCCTGGCACGCTCGCTCCCTGGCACGCACACCAGGCAGCCCACAGCACTCACTCAGCAAAAATTGATTTCTTGTCCGTATGGCTTCAATTTAACTTGAAAAACCTGATCCTGATGCACACTGAAGGATAAGTGAACAAAAGCGCTCTCAGAGCGGGCGGGCTGAGCGAGCAGAAGCACACCAAGCGCTTTTGGAGAGGTTGCAGTGTTAGGAGCTATAAAAGGTGCCCCTCTGAGCAGGTCAGACACCACGACTGGGACTCCTTCACCACGCTGGGGGCACGATGGCGAAGGGAGCGGGGCAAGGGTCCTGGGTGCTCCCGAGAATCGGGGGGAGAAAAGCCCTTTTCATGTCACCACCACAGCGCAAACAGCAGGGAATGGGGGTGCGTGAAAGCCCCAGGCAAGTCACCTCTCTGCCTGCACTCCCCCACCTATTACATGTTTTGAGCAGCTCAGAAGTCATTATGGATGACTTGGCTTTTCAGAGAAATATGTCATAGGTGCCCTGTAGGCAGCCCAAGAAGGTTGCCTGCTGTTATTCCTGTCCGCGGGCAGATGACGATGACATTGTTCAGGAGACCCACTTCTGAGGTCAGCTCTGGGAAATGTATTCCCAAAGGATCAGTTCAGCCAGGCAAGAGACGCTCTTAGCTGCTGGCTATTTGGAAGGGTAACAAACTTCCTAACTAACTTACAAGTGCACATCTTCAATATTTCTTATCAACAAGGCTTGAAGTAAAACTAAAGCTCAAACAACATGAATAATAAATGAGAATGTCTTGTACTCCTGCACTCAGCAGGGCCCAGGGCTTTGACTGAAACTCGTTTTCTTCCCACTACTGTGTTTATCTTCCTCCTGCTCTGTATCCCAGTACGGGTTACATGGTTTTGCTACGCCAGAGCAGAAAACCTGTCCTGACTGCTTGTGCTGCCATGCAGGGGAGGCGGTGGCACCATTTACGGGGTTTGGAAAGATGAATGCCGAAGGACTGCGTTAAAGAAATACTGGCGCAAGCCTAAAGAAATACTGGCAATTATAGAGCAATTAATACAACAGCAATTATAGCATCCTGGTGCTGGAAATGTGAAACACACGCATGCATACATGGATGGACAGACATATGGACGCATTCTCCAAAAAGCCCCTTCTAAGCCATGCTGCTCTGTGACTTGAAGCCCTCTAGCCGAGGAGACTGACAGACCACCAAAAAGAAACATAAACAAGTGACAAAGATTTCAAGAATGCTGATCTGAATACCCTGGAGAGTCACAGTTTTCCATCTGATTTCAACTATTTTGGTAATACTGTGTTTGACGGCAACATTTTGTATGTAGCTTTAAGTCTAAACACAGCTTGAACTGGGTGGACTACTAGAGCAGAAGTAATCACCAGTAGAAGTTCGGAACAGTAAATTTGTGTTAAAAGCAACAACTACAAACCATGCGCAGTAGGTTTTTTGCTAAGGGGATTTATTTGCTTATGTGACTATCATGTTCTGAACAAGAGTAAAACATGCATGAAAAAAGATTACGAGCAAAAAAAAAGTGAAATAGGAAGTTGAAGAACAGGTAAAACAGGATCTGAACAGTTTCACTTCATTACAAAGGAATTCAGCCCATGGCTGGAGGATAAATGTAGACAGCACAGTTCTTTTATAAAGAAAAAAAAAATACCCAAACCTGTCTTACTTAAGGAATTAACCTGCTGACTTTTCGCTTGGCCATGGGGGTACTCAACATTTTCTCAGTCTGACAAAAGAGTTTGTTCATCTTGTTTGGAAAACTGGCAGACTCACGTCTTCTCCCCTCTGGTCAGATAAGTTATTCTCACCGCAGACATTCAGACAAACTCTGAAGTCCATGTATGCTTTTAAAATTTTCCTAATTAGTATGGGTGGCAGGGGAGCACAGGGAAGGAGGCAGGGGAAGGGTTTGCTCCATAATACTACAGAAGGCTACATAGAACTATTAAAAAAAAAAAAATCAAACTGTCATGACAGATGGGCCCATTACTTCCCATTCTCACCATGGATCAAAGAGCTCCGAAATTCTGCGCTGAACTGTAAAATAAGCGAAAAGCAGCACCGGCACCAGTCTGCCGTTCAGACAACCCACGTGCAACACGTGAGCAAGCGCAGCCTACCTAAACGCACCTTGAGGTGGCTATTCTGGCGCTCTAAGAGCATCGGCCACAGAAAAAGCATCACACGTGCTCAGTTCCTGCGGCTTCGGGCCTCCTGCACTGCCGCGGCTGCCCCGTGCTCTGCTCCGGCATCTGTCGCTCTCATTCCTCGGGGCGAGCCTGCTCACGCGAGTGTAAGTGCTCGGTGGCGTGGATAATGCCTGCGCAAACCCCCTGCTCCAGCCCGCCATGCCGAGACGTCAGCCCTGCCAAGCCCCGATGCTCTTTTCAAGTTGACACAGTTCTTAAAAATCTCCAAAACTACGTCAGAGCAATACTGTGTAGCTGGCTGAAGTCACGATTATCACCCCCCGCTGTCCTGACCGACAACTACACCACAACATTTCTAAGCTTCGCCTGGAAGACCTTTTGCTAAGCAAACCTTTTTTAAAGAGGAAGCGATGAGCTTTCCCAATCCCAGTTTTCATCCCTGGAATGAATCAAAACAATCGAATTTCCGATCAAGTAACATTCGAACCTTTACGCCCAAGTTGAAAAGGGCGGCACAGATTTATTTTTTAACATCTGCAGTGACCGCAGCAAACTGTTTCAAAAACAAATGCCTGCAACAATCCCTGGACTAAAAAAATATAATTTCCATCGTGCATTTCGTGTAAGTGATAAGAAATATTAAACTTGTAACAGCTCAGGTGGGTGGGTTTTCAAAAGAAGCTTTTTGTGGTTATTACTTGGTACAGTATTTTTAGGAGGAAAAAAGCACAAAATGAAAATAAGGAACTTCCAAAATGAAGCTGCATCAGAAACAAGTCAGGAAAACTGTCAGAAAAGACCTATCAAACACAAATATCTTCCAAAATAGATGTGTCTACAAAACCAGTGCAGTCAAGTTATGCAAGTCCAAATTATGCATCTCTACTCAAACACCAGTGCCAGCCACTAGTAGGCAAGAAATTAAAATAAAGTGCATTTTAAAGCACCTTCTCTCTGTTTTTCTCATCCTTGTCTCTCCTACTCTCTAACCAAGTGAACAAACCATGAAATTATCTAGCTCCAAATCAATCCATCCATGCAATTACTTCACATTCCTCTGCAAAGTTTTATTGCCTAGCAGAAGTAAAAATTAAAAGCTCTACTTAGTCTGAAAGTTACCAAAAACCTATTTTACAGACTTGGACAAAACAGTACTGTTCAAATGTACAGAGATTCCATCACTGATCAAAGTCTCTCAGTATGGTTGAAAGGGAATAAATTGAATCCACAAAGTTATTCTGTAAGCAGAAATGTTGTAACCTTAATTAGATATACAACAATGAGGATCTACTTCTCCTGATATAAGGCTCCTTTTCTACCTATCGTGCACAATACAAACCAAACTCTTGCAGATCACATTAGACCATCAGCAAATACAATTTACAACAAGAAAGAAAGAGGGACCGCCCCCCTCCAAACAATAAAAAACCAAGAAAACTTGCTAGGGTGAAAGAGAGTCCTAAGGACCTGAAAAGTATGTGACATACAGCATCCTTCAGCCCTTTCCTTTTCAAAATAAAAACGCAGTGCTAAATCATAGAATCATGGAATAGGTTGGGTTGGAAGGGACCTTTAAAGGTCATGTGGTCCAACCCCCCTGCAATGAGCAGGGACATCTTCAACTAGATCAGGTTGCTCAGAGCCCCATCCAACCTGACCTTGAATGCTTCCAGGGATGGTGTGTCTACCACCTCTCTGGGCAACCTGTGCCAGTGTTTCACCACCCTCGTTGTGAAACAATCAGATGTGACCAGACAGTTCAATGAGAAGATTTTGTGTTACCAAGAATGTGACCAAGAGTGACTTCCCTCAGCAATTTGGTGTCCTGCAGTGAGAAGGACAAGACTAAACCCCCTGCCCCAGAAGGACTTTGCAGGCTGTAGGCACAGCTTGGCATGGTGACAAGTAGCAGCTCTACAGAGGCAAGGTCACAAGTTGATTCAAGAGGTGGAACAAGGAAATGCAGGGTGCAGCCAGAGGTTTTGTGATTTCATGGGTGGCTGAGATTTCCCACCGGATTGCAGCCTCTCCTTGCACTGAGGAGGAGACATGGATCCCCCACCCACGTATTGCATAGCACCTCTGATTAGAGGGTAGCTCTGTACTCCACCGTCTTTATTCTCTATTGGTGCTCTGGCATGAAATATGTTTAACTGTGGATTTGTAGAAACAGAATATACTGCTCCCATTAGAGAGAAGGAAAAAAAACAACAACAAACCTCAAAAAAGCCACACAACAAGAATATACCCAATGTAATTTTAAGATACAAGACATGTAAGATCTTACACATAAGAGAATCATTTATCAGGAGACATACTTGATTCACTCTACCTTCAAAAAAAAAAAACCAAAACCAACTCTTTTGTCCTCAAGCAAAACTAGCCCCCTGTGAGAAGCAGACACTGCACTACATAGCCTTTTTCTCTTAAAACCTGTCTGGGAAACAAGTTTTCAGTAGCTACACAAGCTCTCAACAAAAATACAGATCAGTTTGCATTCTGGAGTCAGTGAATGATTAATGTAATTTGAACTCTAACCATAAACCCATTGACCATTTAAACATTTTAATGGAGCTGACAAGTAGAACATACACTTTCAGCTAAAGAACTTCAATGCAGCACCTTTCTGCTGAAAAAGTCTTAGTTTTCACACAGAAATGCTAATACCTACAAAGAAGAGAAGACCAGGAGGAAAGTAAAACCATTTAAGATGAATGACTGCAATGTTCCATGCACCTTAAAGTCATGAAAACTTACTTAAAAAGAGATTGTTTAATTGACCAAAATGAGACATACTTTATTTTAAATATCATGGTATATTCTGCTTCTCAATCTATAGGTGAAATGTATCCTACGTCCTCTGCTACTATGTAATTATGATTAGATAGTCAGTGTGATTTCTTCTACCAGAGGTTCCCAACCACCACACCCTTTGAGAAACTCGTGCCAGAACTGGTTATAGGAGGGTAGGGGAGCAGGGATCCTGTTGCTAAAGGATAGGGAAAATACTGATAAGGTGTTTGCCTACTGGCTTTATGCCTGGGAGACGTCAAAATTGCTTTTGGAGCTGCAGTTCTTGCGCGCTCTCCCACCAGAGGGGCGAAAGCCACAGCAGCATGGCATGAGCGCACCGAGCAGGATGAGGAGAACGCAGCTGGTGGTGCTCTTTTCCAGTGGCAGATGTAGAAAAGGGGAGGCATTCCCGTTAACTACAAAATAAGGAGACAGGGGAGTGTGAAGGCCACTCTCACACGTGGTGCTCCACCAGAGACAGAGCTTTCAACGCCATCCGACAAGTGAAAGCAGCATCTAAAACTGCAGACAAACTTGACACATGGTTACCACATACCCATGTATCATGTCTGCTGCGGAGATGCCTAGTGATCTGAATTAAAAATTGGGGCAGATGAGTGTGTCTTTTACACCTGCGTGAACTGCTCTCCTTTCCTTCCTGCCCCATTAAGTCCTTCATCCCAGGAACCAGTGAGTCCTGACCTCAGCCCTACCCAAGCCTGGCCAGAGTCCCGGACACTCTACTGCACCTGACCATTTAATGATCTAAAGGATCATCTAAGCAGTAGCATGTTCAGCACAATTCAGGAGAGCAGTATTGCCTTGTATGAAAAAAAGAGTTCAGCATGTTTCTGCTGGTAAGGCATTTTACAATGTTCAGTATTAAGCATTAAAGGTACTTAACTTGACTTGGAGTATACCCATTGCAACATTAGTGATTAATAATGCTATGTTGACTGAGAAAGTATGGTCACACTCCAGCAAAGGTGTCTGCCAAATGAAACAAGGGATCGATTAACGTGACGCAAGGTTCTTCCCGGGTGACTCGACGGCACCGAGCAGCTGCCGTGCTTCACCCAGCGTTTGAAGGGGCACAGACAAGCAGGGCTGGTGCTGCCATTTTGACCCGGTAATTCCACATTCTTGCTTTTGAATCAACTGCATCTCTAGGAGTTGCATTTTTCCTGCTACAGAAAAACAATAAAGGAGAGTGTCCCTGTCTGGAGCATTGCGATATCGCCTCTCTGAAAAGAATGAGGAAGGACTGTGCGGCTGGTTTATAACAACGTGTTACCTGGCAGGATTTGTGATTTCAAAGAAAAAAGCATAAAGATAGAAAACAGGCGGATGAGGGGTGAAGGAAGATCTAGAACAAGAGATACTTGAAAGAGTAAAATGACAAGGAGCATATGAGCATCAAATAAAAAAAACATCAGTGCATATGAGATAGAAAATATATGGAAAGGTACTTTAAGTCAGAAAGGACAACCTTAACTTGCTTAATTAAATTAATGCCTACATTTCCCACCCCCTTTCCTTCCCAGTCAGACCTGCTATGTTATATCTACTTTAGATGCAAATGGAACAGAATTATCTATTTAGAGTATTGTTTACTTACTAGTTTATTTCCAGCTTCCATGAAATATGAGGAATCTAGCTAAGAAATTCAAGAGAAGGGAGCAGGATAGGAGACATGTGGCTTGGCATTCTCCAAAATTTGCTCCAGCCTTCTGGCAGCCTCCCCCACACACCATATATTTTACTGGAAATGGTCCTTCTAAAGAGCCTATTGGCATCTACAAATCTAGCTATTAGACATCACTCCAAGTAACTGAGGCTCATTTCTCTTGCAGGCAAAAGATTTCCCATTTTTCCCTGGCATACCATACACTGACAGAAAGGCAGCAGACAAAATGCTTTTGCTTGTTTTCCACCTCTACGCTCTCACAGACGGACTGCTTCACAAATGATGTGCCTGGAGTTAGCAAGTGTAAGCTTTTGGTTGCACCATAAATTGGCAAGGGTAGCTCTAACCTGGATAAAGCAATTCACAACGCTTCGGCATAGTTTAATTGAATCTAATGTCCCACAGTGATACAGAGAGGATTGTAGGCATAAAATTATTTAAGTGAAATGTTTACTCTTGACTAACTTCAATCACTGGATAGGTAGATTTTTTCCTCGTCATCCATAAAATTAAAAATTCATACTTTGAAGGAGAAAGCATGCTTTGAAAAAGGCTGTTCATCTAGGCAAGAATATTATAACATATAATGTTACCTTATTTTGATATTACATCCTCATAAAAAACATCTAAATATTTTTGGACTCTCACATAGTACAATAGACTCCTCCAATTCCACAGAGGTGAATCTGGAAGATCAATAAGGTTTTTGCTGCTTACTTTAATGAATGCCCATAAATAATGAAGGCGGCTTATCTGTATATTCTCCGGAGGGACTGTCATCCATCAAGCCAATAATATCTGGTCAAGCAACTTTCAGACGCTAAATTAGATTCTCTTTAGAGAGGATTCAGCAGCTTTTGTATCTCCTCTCCTGTAAGAAACACAGCATCTCCCCCGCTGATCAGCAGAGGAGTTGACAGGAAAATATTCTCCCAACCGTTCCGTATTCTTGCTAGTAGAGCAGCAGAGAGGGGAATTATGGTTTTGCATAGGCAAAAACTAGCCGGAAATCCCCTGGTAGCACCAGGATGCGAGGCAGCTGTGAAAAACAGAGGAGACTGATACTGAGAGCTTACAGTTAGTGAGTTTTAGGGAAAAAGCCCCTTGTTCCCCAAAGGCATTAATAAGAGACTAAAATGGAATAAGTAATGCACTGAAATGCTGCATAAAATCATAATATTTTTGAAAAGCAAAAAGGTGTCCTCCCTCAAGGGGTACTCTAATAAAGATATTGTATATGTCATTTAATAAATATGAAACATGCAGGTAGTGTTCAAATACATAGTTGACTTTCATAAAATTAATTTACTAAGCTTGGACGAAACGTTATTTTTTTTACCTTCACTCTCCCAAATCTTTACTTTTCCAAATGCCCAATTAAGAAAAAAGAAAACAAAACCAAACCAAACACAACCCCAACAAATACACACCCCTTCCCCCTCCATTTGATTTCTCAGTCTTGCAAGTTGTCTAATGAAGAAGCAATTTATGGCTTGCTTTCCCAATTACCCACTTAAGAGTCAGAAGTTTAATTTCAGGGTAATCTTCATTTAAATCAAAACAAACCTGCACACAGGGCTGCACATACTCGGAAGAGACTGACAGGTATTTTGGTGTATTTCTTTAAAAATAATAAGAATTAATTTAAACCCACCATTTTTTTGTTAGTGTTTATAAAGTCAAACGGCAGCACTATGTTTTAACAATACGCAATAAAGAGAACATCGTTTCCAATGACTGGTCTAAATTAGCAACTGTGCTGAATACTAAATACATAAATATTTTATTCCAAAACACTTATACAACCTGTGGTTTACAGCTCAGGAAAGTTGCCCGTTTATAGTTGACCTGTGATGATCAAACCATGGTATGTTAATTCTGATATATATTTAATACTATTCCTACTTGCAGAAATACTCATGATAACATTTCGTAACAACAACAACAACAAGATGTTCCAACGTAATCATACACCTATAATCATGAGGCTGGCTTTGAAGCCCGCCATTACACATTTCTCTTTCAAGTACTGTTAGAGATAATCTGTTCTTACTTTTCACATCAGCACTTGCAGTAGGCTTCTATCAGTCCTTGGAAGACAAACTATAACTTAGAATTAGGACACCTAACTTTCATGGCATGTATTCAGTTTGAGTTAGACATTAATTCAGATTACCCTTCTAAAACCAAATCCACTTGGAACAACCATTCTGCTTTCCTGGTTTCTATCAGCGTCTTGCCAATTCCCAGCTCCAGGAGTAAAGGGATTATGGGACCCTCAAGAATTCCTCCCTCCCTCCGAAACCCTCCTCCTTCTTTACTGGAGGAACTTTGTGGTTTTCAGAAGAGGTGGTAAATGTTCCTCAAGGTCCCCAAAACAGAAACAAATAAAGTAACACTAATTCAGGCTGGTTTCTTCCCAGGAGGGTGGCTCTGTGTTACTACTCAGGACTCAGTCTTATGAATGCTTACTAAAGTCCCAGCTCTCCTCCCTCTCACTCGATGCGACAGCTTCATTACCAAAATGCCAAAAGATGCCCATCCTTCCTATGCGGGAGTATATATTCAAAGGTGCCTTTTCTGTTTTGAGCATTTTTGAGTACTCCTTTTGACCGCAAGCATCTGGACTCTTACTGAATAAATTTCAATAACTTCATAAAAGATATAAAAATACATAAACACTTGCACATATTTAGGGACTGCTCAGAATGCTTTCACACGATTTTTTTTTTCCATATCCAAAAATGTGTTTTAAACCATGATGTTTAATCTCTAATGTGGAGGGGCAGGGAGGCAGAAGGAACCTCACTTCATGGCATAAGATTTCATACCAGCATGCAGTTAAAAACATATGGAAGCTGATAATTTATCAGAACACTTGCCTCCATTCCGAGGCTGCCTTCCAAAGCATCATGTCATTATTAGATTATTCTGGAAAAAAATCACTGTAAGTCTTAAAAGAAAGCTGCAGCTTTTTTTGACATGAACTTGCTCAGCTAATGAGCTAACGTTCCCTTTCAATTAATTCTCTAATTTGCCCAGGCAGTTAGCAGAAATATACATCCCCATATTACCTGAGACACCTTTCTAATTATTCCTGTGTATTTATACTATTTAAGCCCTTGAGAGCCAGTGACCTGAAGTTGTTTTTAACAACTTGTTGCCCTTTCATCTAGTTTAAATATAAGCAGCTTTAAAAAAACACAGCAAACCCAACACATCCAGCCTCCCACTTTAACAGATGCAGTTCTGAAGCTAGCGAGGGCCGTGATGAATTATTACCGACATTAGGCTGATCTCTCCATGTAAAACCCAATGCAAGGTTGCATTTACCTCCGTTACAGATGTGGCTCCTGAGCTGCAAAGGGAAAGGGACTGAGGCACAAGGAGAGCAAACATGGTGCGAGGGCAGCAAACCCCTTAATCCCAGGGGTGGGGGAGAGTTAGGCCAGGATCAGATAGACAAGAAAATAAAAAGAGAGAAGGGAGCAGGGCCGGGATGCAGAAAGGAGTGGGGGTAAGGAGATCCCGCAGGAGCAGGTTGCGAGGAAGAGCCGAGCAGCCCGGGGAAGGGGAAAGCCCCGTCCCAGCTGCAGGAGGTCCCCAGCACCTAACGGTGCCCACGCCAGCTGCTCCTCCGCCCCCAGTCACGGCTGGGCTCCTCTCCCCGTCCCTCCCTCTGCATCCCCCGGCAGCAGAGAGGAGCCGTGGGCAGTCGCGATTGCCTCGGTCTGGCTCTCGGTCCGGGGGGTGGCTGGCACGGAGACCCCGCCGGACCTGCCCACGCCGCTCCCTGCTGTGCCCCTTTCTGACCAGCCAGCTGCCTCCTCTCTGCGTATGTTATTTTTTTACATCTATGCAGTTGACCCAAAATATATTAATTTGATGTTGAAGTAGGTTTCATCTCCCCCGCAAGGGCTGTCCCACCACTCTCAGCTCAAGTCCTCTCAGCTCCCTTGCTGCAGACAGACTGTTGACTCTACACTGACATTATATCATACCTAGCAAGTTTAAAACAAACCCAGCTGTCCCTGAAGGGCTAGGTGATTTATGTGCATTAACAACCTTGGAAATACATTTCAAAAGCAGGCAGGATCCCACAGATGCCTAAAAGTCCTCCTGCCTCTCAGCTGTGCTCCAATTTTGGAGCTATGGAGCAAGTGTTGAGAGTTGCAGTCACCCACAGGAAGCTTCACCCACACACCCCTCCAACAGACAAAACCATATTCAACATCAACACCCCAGAAGCAGAACCAGCAGGTTATGCCAGTTGTATTTATCATCCACAGCTGTGATGCCACGGCCTGAACTAATCATGCAGAAAGGCACTTACTCCGTAACTTCAAAAGTCAGCGCAGGCTCCGAAGTTTAAAGAAAGCGTTTTGATCGTCGTAACTTCCCTCTCCATCTAAGGCATCCTGAACGCACTATAATACCATCATCATCACATTTAGATCCCTCTGTACTTACTTCTTAATAAATGTAAACCACATACAGAAAAGTCCCTGGTCTGTGCCCTGACTTTTCCGGGTGCTCGGAGGGAAGGAGCAGGCTTAAGGAGGCAGGAAACTGGAGCATGCCGTTCCGAGCCGGGATGCATTGCACAACCTTATCAGCTCGCATCTTCTAGGGATGGCTGCATAATATATTACAATTTAGGTTTTACTACTGGCAAACTAATGTGCCTCAACCTGAAAAGAGTCTCTCTTGTTTGTACAGTACATTTACTTCATTATTTCAATTAAAATAATCCAGTTCTGTCAAGATCCTCAAGGTGCCCATAAGCACACTAAACCCATGTTTTTGGAACAATTTTGGGAATGCCATTGTTAAGCTATTGACTGCTAACAGATGCAACATTAAAAAAAACTGTATCCCTTGCTAGTAGTAAAGGAGCAGTAGAAACACACCATCTTAAAGCAAAGCTTAAAACGTTAAATATATTAGGACTATCTGTTGGGATGCCAAGATTTATTGAGGTTTTAAGAACTTTCTCCTGAGTAATCACTTTCTCAGGCTGGAAAAGAAAGAGTCCTCTCAAACTGGAGATAACCTCTCTCACTCACCTGTAACAAAGACATACGATGTGAAACACTGAGCACCACTGGAAAAAAAAAAAAGCAGCCCAAGAAGAATAGCATCCGCTTATCTTCAGAGGCCCAAAGATTTTCTGGGGCTTCACACTAACTCAAGCAGATTTTTATCCTTCTGCCTTTTGTTTGCTTCCCTGACTTTCGTTTTCCCTTTTCTCCTCCCACACCATATTTCACCCTTTTATAACTGTGTGCAAGGTTTGCATCCTGGCTGCTCCTGCTTCTGCTCCTCACTGGATGAAGCAAACTGAGCAGTTGCCTCTGGGTAAAGGTGAAAAGTAGCCCCAGCTTGTCTCCAAGCCATCCCCATTTTCTTTTCCTGTGCATGGAAACCCACCCATCAGCTCGTGATAATGTGGTTTTACTTCTGTAGTGTGCAGTCATTTCAGGGTTTGGGGTATGGTCCCTCAAGGGAGTTCCTGGAGCAATGTTTTCCACAAGCCTTGTTACCATTCTTTTTTACATTATTATTTTTTCCCTCCATAAACTTTATTACCTTTTGCTGTGTAAGTAAATTTATAAACACATAAAAGATAAACAGACACTGCAGATACAAGACTTCATATACCAGTAGCTACGCAGGAGAATATTACCCCAGATGATTACTTTGATAAAACTGAATTGGTCTGCCCATTACAAGGATACATGTTTTGAATTAAAAATTAAAAGACACAGTAAATGATCAATTTCTTGATATACGGAGAAGATATGAACAAGGTGGTCTGCAGCTCCATAAAGAATTACTTTTCATGTAATTCTATATATTCTCCCTTGCTCTCATTTTCCAAACCCAAGCAAACAAAACAACAGGGACAGCTGAATTGAATTAGTGAGTGTCCAAAAATATCCAGCCCATCTTTCTTAAACACACACAAGAATGTTTCTCGTTTGCCAAAAAAGAAGCAATATTTTTAATACTGTTGCCCTCAAAGAGGCTGCCTCTTGGCTGTCTGTATTACAAACTACTGTCTTCGGCAGATAAAACAAAGGATATGTGAAAATACAACCATGTATAGAACGAGCAACACGGGAATCAGTCAGCAGCCATCTCTACGCTGCCCCATATCATGTTTTTACTAATTTTTATTTAAACCAATGGCCTGTAAAGTCAACAGGATTTTGCGAGAGTCAAATCTCAGTACTTAGCCTCGGCTTTTTTTGTTTGTGGTTTTCTTTTTACGTAAAACTTGACTTCTTATTTGCCAGTCTGGAGTCACCTGCAAGATATTTTTACCTTCCAAGACCGAGCTGAAATTTTTCCATGGGATTAGTGGCAGAGGAGACAGCAATGAAAATTTCTTATTAATAGCAAAAGTGACAGGGGAGGAGGCAGGGGGAATCTATTCAGCTGACAGGTTGGAAGTGATACACCGTTTATATACTTTTCTTAGCATCTATTACAGGTTTCACTGAAGCATAGTTTTTCTAGCTTTTCTCCAGTGTGGTAAACTTCATGCCGAGGAATGCAAAGGAAACAAAAAATCTGGAAGCACTAGTCATGTTGGAATCCAGATGTTAACATGAAGAAATGATCTCGTGTGGTATCAGGGTCCAGTGAAGATGTATTTGAAATACTGGGCCTAGCCACTTCTTTACAACAAAAATGTAGCCAAGTCCCAAAAAACTGCAGTAATCCTAACCACTGCAAACTATTCTGGGAGCCAGAGCAGTGCATGTTTAGGCCATATACCAAGTATTTACAGAGCAAAAATCTTCTCCATCAACTTCAAAGGGAGTTAGACATCATGTATGGGTGGTTTAAACTGGAAGAAGTCCACGCATAAAGAAGGGAGAACGTTTTTGGTTGGCCATGATCATGGGACTTCCCTCTTGCAGGAGGAGATTAAAATAGAAACCACCTAGACAAGTAACTACAACGCGTTGCATTTGGAGATTCCTTCTCACGGATAATACGCACACACGCGCAAATGAATTAAGCAAGAGACTTTGTTGTTTCCATACTGTGATCATTTCTGTTTTTAAATGCCTGGGCGGTGTTTGGAAACTATGGGCAAAAGGTAACTTGGTAGAGTGACAAACTGATTTGGACTTTGAGGTAGGGCAGGGCAGGGCATGAAAATAAAGCTGAGTGGTATCTTCCTACCATATAAATGTAGATAGGTTTTAAGAGGGGAGAAAACAACTACATTGTCATGGGCTGAACTAAGGAAGCATTTGTGTCTCTTTTTTATTATTTTTTTTTTAAACAAACAAAAAACCTCCAACCATTGCATCTTCTTGCTCTGTTTTGTTTTGTCGCCTGCACAAACACGCAGTTAAAAAGCACACGGAAGCTACACAAGGCTTGTTGGGTAACGAGGCAGGAAAGGCGAAACAACGTCCGGCTGGTGCTCAGAAGCCTCCCTTCCAACAAATTGGCCAGATTTATAACTTTGAAGGACTCCTCACACCAATCCTGATGTCAGGGCTGTTTGCCAAGCCTGGAGAAGGAAGATCAAAAGACACCAGCACTTTGAGAGAAGAGGAGCGCCGAGCGAGTTCAGAAACGCTGCTCTGTGCCTCCAGAGAAACAAGCTGGCTGGCTCGGAGCACCACTATAGGAAAAGCCACACCGTCAAATAAAAAGGCCATGAGCAGGCGGGTCTGAAATACGGGCATATAGCTTCCTTTTTGCTCTGCTTAAGTGCAAAATGCAGTTTTGCAAGTGAATTAGTGACAGTCTTTGGAAGGACTTTTCCACTTGCTGCAGCCAGCTGCTAAATGAGGCTCTCAAGGGAAAAGCTGTACTGGTGCCCACCCCGTCAGACCTGCTGGCCCCCCGCGGCTGTGGGGTGTCCTGCCCTCAGGGATGCTGCGCCTGAGGATGCGTTTGGGCAGAGGTGTCAAAACTTCTCACCTTCTCTTCCAGTACCCAGCAAGAGCCTGAGAGAAGGAAGGGATGCGGATGGTCCAGGAAGCAGTTTCCTTTCAGAAGTGAAAAGCAACAGATGAAAGCTTACTTCTTTCCGCTACTCTGTCACCTGTATCAAAAAAATGTGCCTGCAATCATGAGTCCAAGTCCTTTCAATAACATATTATAGGCCTATCACTCTGGGAAAGTGCATTTCAGTGCTAAATGAATAAAGATATTAGCTTTATACATTTTTATATGTACCACTAGTTGATGCATAATTAATTAAAATCAAACCCATGCAATGCAGCTCTGGAAAGCTCCCATATGAAACAAAATTGAAAAGGCTAAGAAAAGTTAGTTAAGAATATTAACAAAATTAAATCATAAACAATATAGACCCAAGCACATCAGTTCACCTTGTGAAAATCTGCAAACTAATAAAAGAAAATACATTTTGAAAAGTAAATACAGTGCACAAGTCACTGACACTGTAATCATGGCCAGTAAATCAACATGATGGAGACAAAGACCAGACATTTAGTGGCTAGAATAAAATTCCATGCAACGATAGCAGGAATGAAACCAAGAGCACCAGCATGGTTAGAGGACTGAAACTCAGACATCACTGGGGCTTTGGACAAGTCCTTTCTTCAAGGGGTAGCGGGAGGGGTACCATATTACCACTGGTCCCCAACACTCGCCACCCTGACCCAGCACAGCCTCCTGGGAAGCACACGAAAGCCCCGTGCGTCATTTCTTTGCTCTATCAAACAAAGTGTCTCCTTTTACTGTAATCTTCCTGAGCACTGTGGTTGGTAAGAGCTATCCAGGTCAGCTCACATCACCCTGGGTGGTAGCAGAGCTGGCACCGAAGGGACGAGGATGGCTCGGCCGTTGTGCCCGGCCAGCTCTGCCTGCCCACGCCGACATCCCCGAACAGCTCAGCTTGTTCATGGAGCAGAGACAGAGCTTTTAGCCTAATGCACACACTGCTCCCTAATGCATGTTGCAGAACATCATGTACTTTCACATAAAAAAAAATATGCAGTGCTGTGTGAGACTAAACATATGGGGACAACTGCACTGATATGGAGGGAAAAATCCTTTTAGATTTAGATACAGAAATTGTTACTGTCCTATACATTTTCCATCTTTGCCTTCTGTGCAAAGCTGGAGACCATCTCTAAGACAAACAATGTTTCAGAAGACTACCCACAGCCCTAAATACAAATTCATGGAAGGCAGAAGTCAAAATATTTTTGACCTTAAATATTGTATCCCATTTTCATTTCATTTGCTTTATCACAAGCATAACAATGTGAAATATTACATAGTCTCAAAAAGTCATTTTGCACCGAGTTGCCCAAGCACAGCAGGAAAAAGGCTAATGTGAGAGAAGAAGAATCTGTTTACTACATGTATTTGGTAAAGCCTTCCCAGCACTAGTGTGCAATACTTTTAAGGAAAGGGATGTGAACAGCCTATTTTTGAAGAACTTCACCAGATTCATCTTCAGTCTGAATATTCAAACTTTAAAGCAGCCTTTTTGTAGCCAAGCTTGCCTCCAAGTAAAAACCCCAAATTTGGGGAGGAGGGGGGGAGAGGAAAGAGGACCTCACAGATCGACTTTGCCATGTGAAACTAGAGGCACAAGCAAAATAGTTTTTGGACACTTTTTGTTTACTTTTAAATAGAGACACAGTAGAAGGGACACAGGTCCTTGCTTAGCTGTGCTATTCATTGCTGAAACTGAAATGCTGGCGCCCATCTTTCCTAAAATTCCGTAGCAAGTGTGGAAATAGCTCTCATAATGAGCCAACTAACCCTTCTTCTATCAGCCGAGAAAACCAGCCCCTTGGAGAATGCAATTAATCTTCTCCAAGGTGGAGAGCTCAAGGGCTGCGGTGGATAACAGTCCAGAAGTGTCCATTTTTCCTCTATTGATTATGAAGGAAGTTAAATTTTTCAGTTTCCGCTGCATTTGTATTTTCACCAAGAAGCTTAGCTGTGCTATTCATTGCTGAAACTGAAATGCTGGTGCCCATCTTTCCTAAAATTCCGTAGCAACAGTGTGGAAATAGCTCTCGTAATGAGCCAACTAACCCTTCTTCTATCAGCCGAGAAAACCAGCCCCTTGGAGAATGCAATTAATCTTCTCCAAGGTGGAGAGCTCAAGGGCTGCGGTGGATAACAGTCCAGAAGTGTCCATTTTTCCTCTATTGATTATGAAGGAAGTTAAATTTTTCAGTTTCCGCTGCATTTGTATTTTCACCAAGAAGTGCTTCATTCCATTCATGAAGAAAAAGAAGAAAAGCTCTCAGTGCTCCAAAACTGCAACATTCTTGTCAAAGAATTTAACACATTAGACTGGCAAGATTTAGGAGACTCAAAGCGAAAGAACACAAGGAGGCAGAGATGATGACAAAAGGGTAGCTTGACAGCTTATTGACTGAGAATGGCTTTCACATCAGGAGGAAAAGAACAAACACCATTTTTGGAGTGCCAGGTATGAAACATGCAGTAATGTAAGTAACTATACAGATGTCTGACTCTAGAGTGGGCCTTATGGATAACTGCAGGGTAACAAATAAATTTTAAACCATACAATGCTTTTTAAGCAATTTACAGGCTGGTATTTCTGCATTCTGTATTCCATACATAGAAAGAATTCAATTCGTTTTCTCCCAAACTGTGTATATTGTAAAGCCTAAAGTCAAATTTCAGCATGCCTGTCACCAGAAAGAGGTAAGATCGCAAACAGTGAGCAGGGACATCAACAAAAGAATCAGGTGAGATAAGCTCTTTATACAAAAAATAAAAAATAAATCCTTTTTTTTCATAGATGTTCTGGCAGAAATGGATGGGGATAAAGATCCCTGGCACATTAAAATAGACAATAAGATTTATGTTCTTAAAAGCCTGCAGGTCTGGAGTAACAGATTGAATGCTGAGATCATACCTGAGCTGCTGTCAGGGTCCACGACTGCAACCCGGGGAACACCTGGCCCCAGGCAGTCTTGGCTAAAGCTCAGCTGCCGACCTGCCGCAGCGGAGCCAGAGCAGGCAGCTGCAAAGCTACCCTAACTTACACTTAACCTAAGAGCTTCGTTACTCCCACCTTGTGTTTCAGGTCACCTGTTCTCTGGCACTAGTGGGATTTCAACAGGTCCCCCAAATTTTTAAGCAGCAGGCGGCATCCAGCTCCTCAGATCAATTAGTGCACCCCTTGCAAATCTTGTAATTTAAGTTCTTTATGGACTAACAGGCTTGAAGTGGCATTCTCGGACTCTCTCTCGTCGCAATCCTCTCCGTCACGTACCTCATGGCAACATTTCTACTTCATATGAACGCATGTAGCCAGAGGCTGGTAAGGAAAAGGGAATTTCACACTCCACTAAGAGTAACACAAATGCTGCGGCAACGCTCAAGAATGGCAAAACGTTTAAAAGGGCGACAGAGGAATCGGTTACAGCTGGACAGCAGAGTTAAGAAAAGCAAACTGCCTTTCTGCACGATACGTAATCGATCAGACTGACACATCGGAAGACAACACTTCACAACAGAAAGGCAGGAACAGTAAGAAGGTAGGAATAGGATGGATAAGAATTTAATAGAGCACTTCGGAGCGGTAACACTTCTGGCTGGGTAGGGATTGACTGAGTGCATACTTCTGGAAGCTATATTGACTAACACAAAACTATTTTTTGTCTTCCCTTTGAAGGTGCTACATGTCATACCATGTAATGTGCCAAAAGAGAGGCAAGGCTTATGAGGAGGCAGAATCGGTTTTGTCAAGTGAAATTACATCATCAGGGAAGTAAGAAGCAGTGGGGCTCCAAGCCTTTTCAGAGGGACATGACTTTCTGGACTCTGAACTCAAAATCTTATCCTCAGTCTCCCAACTGTCCCATCTGCCTCATGATCTTTAGATGATGGCCACCACCAGCGCTGTAACTTCCACAGACACTGGTCTTTCTTCAGGGTGCTGAGGTATTTGTCGGTGAAAAAAACCCCGACACAAACCAAAGAAAAACAACAAAAACCCAACGACAACAATTAAAAAAAACAACAACCAAAACAAAAGACCCCACACAGGTTAGTGTATAAACAAGACTCCCACTCAATTTCCACAAGGTCCCACCTTTTTTTGCATCACTTCAAAAATTACTATCTATTCAAGGTGTTATCAAGGGATGCATAGTCCATTTAAAGAAGAGCAAAACACATTGGTGGCCCATGACCGAGACAAAAATTAAACTAAGCTAAAACTGGAAGTGAATTAATACAAACTGCTTTGCATCAAGACTCAAGGGACCAAAATCGCAAAGAAGGGAATTTTTCCTTTTATAGTTTGCTGCTACTTTTTGGCAGTTACGAACAAAGAGCCACCCTTACACAAGAGCGCTTGGAGAGCATCTTTAAGCAGGCTCTTTCATTCCTGTTCAGGAACCTGAACAATAGCAACCGCAATAAAAGCAACTGCAAGTAACAATAAATACATTGTTCCTGTTTAATTAATGTTTTCCCAATACAATTGGTATGTAAGAGGTCAGAGGAACAGAAAATTGTATACTGTAGAGATCACGCTGTCAGGTAGCACATTAAAAATATTAAAAATGTTTTCCACAACTGTTCCACAACATACACCGAGATGGGACTAGCAGAACAGCACGTGCACCTAAGCGGAAAGCTGAACCCTGTAATCTCTTTATCATCCTGTCAGTGAGTTAATGGTCATTACCATGAACAGATTCTTATTTTATCAAGCAAGTCAAGGCATCACTGGTGCTTTTCATATGATAATACTGATGCTTTACACCACAATTAAAATGAGCACAAATTTTTTAGCTTTACCTAGGCTTTGCTGCAACCTTTCAACTTACAAACACCACCTTGAAAGTCTTAGCAGAGACACTCATGTAGCATACTATTCTCCATATGACCAAACCTCTCTTTTTTGCTCTCATTCCCCCGCCTCTAAATACAGTATTAAAAGGCTTAGAGGTGGAAACAAGAGAGGAAACTCTTAGCTGAGAAAAACATTTCCTACACATAGTGTAATGTTGCTGTCCAGAGCAGAACAACCAGAGTTTAACATGTGTTTTCGTTCAAAATTACCAAAACTCCAATGAATGTTGCTTTCCTTTATCTGCGCTAAAAATATTCTAAAAAACATCCTCATGTCAACAGTTACATATTTTCAAAACAGAAATCTCCCACTGGGCTTTGTTTGTTATCAGCAAAAAGTCGTTTCGCAATATTTTGCCTTCCAGCTCCCCTCCCGCAAACAGCAACCACCACGACTGCTGATGTCTCTAATTTTTTGAAATGTTTTACTTTGTCCAAACAAACAAGGAAATCAACTCTCATTCAAATATGCAATGAACTCAAGAGTTAGACTTACAAAAGGTTTTCTTTGCTGGGGTTTTTCTCAGGTTAAAGATATCCTTGTGTATTTAAATTGGGTGGTAGTTGTGGTTTGGTTTGGTTTTCAAAGGATGCTTCTAATCCTACCACTAAATAAAAAAAATAAATCAAGAACTGGACTGCAGCTAAGTGTGAGCACATGTAAAACAGAACTGAGACCATGCAGGGCAGTGTTGATCTTGGACCCTAAAAGGAATTCTATTAGAAGTTCAGTGATCTGCAGAGGTGACTCCCTCAACCTCATGATTTTCTGTGTTATCTCAGGACACCTCATGTACAGCAAAATGAATAAAAAAGAAATAACCGAGTCCCAAGTCAACTTTTGCAATACCTCCCAAATAAGTGTTCCTATTGTTTCTTTTAAACTGACAAAACCCAGTGAATTGGGGAAGTGAGAGAGAGTACGGGGAAGGAATAGCTTCCCTCAGAGAAGTATTCCAAGCTCATGTGCACTTTACTGTAGTCCTTTCTTGGGACAGAAAACCCATTCACCACGTAAATCTATTAAATATTGGAGCTGATGAAAGACAGTGAGAGCACTGGAAAAAAAATAAAATAGGCTGTGCATGCTGCCAGCAGTCTCTATTTGCGCTGGTGTCTCCTCCTAAAGGGGTAGCCACTGAAGAGCAAAGTCACACAATGTAGGCTGCCCATCATCAATAGACGTGGACATCTGTGTTGCATCCACCTGGGACCAAAAGCAAACCTGTGACCAGTGGAAGACGGCTCTTTGCTGCAGCACCGTTCTCCATAGCCCTTCCTCTTTACGAAACCATGTTTAACCAGCATGAACTGAGGTACTGCCAGCCGGCAAGACACAATGTTAACAACCCGTATAGTAATCTCCTATGTATTAGGAGAAGCTGAAGCCAAGATTTTACAGTATGATTAATGATTTCTGGGTATACACTTCAAGCTACTCTGAAGAAATGCTGAGTTCAGTTTCTGGAGGGGAAAAAAAAAAAAAAATCAGGCTCCTTTAACAATTCTTAAGCTAAACCAGCTTTGGATTGAGGTACCCAAATCACTGGTTGTTTTGGGATGGTTGCCAAGAGGCCCTTGAGAGAACTACTTTGGGAAATGAGTTAAGCCGCAATACATCACATTTAAAACCTGGCATCCTTGCTTCAGGTTGCTCTTCGGTCTTTGCTCAGCCAGCCTCTCTGGGAGGGGTAAACGTGCATTTAGAGACGGGGAAAAAAACCCAGGTCTTTCCTGAGGGCCTGGGCAGGAGAGCGAGCTTCCATGAGGTAAGCAAGGGCGCGAGTCCATAGGCATGCTGCAACGGCCCCGGTGCATGCTCTTCCTCCTCGGTACACACGAGGTATCCTGCTGCGAGCGCGCACGTCGTGGGTACCATCGCCATCCCTGCCGCAGCTC
>NW_010511284.1:0-17298 GCF_000687285.1 Phaethon lepturus
CAAGCTGTCGCCCGCTCGGGCTGGCCGGGGTGGGCTGGGCAGCGCGGGAGGGTCGCTGCCGGGCCCGTTGTAGCGGGAGCTCTGAGGAGAACCAGGAGCCCCGCCGCAGGGAAGCCGACCAAACGGCGCATCGCTGGACGCCGCAAAGGGGAACGCGCGGGAGAACCTTTTTTTCCCCCCGTGTTTCCAGGTCTTGGAGGGTGCGAAGGGCATTTAGAAGAAAACAGTGTATTGTTTCTCAGTGCTACCGGGTCCCCCCGAATCACAGAATTGCTAAGCAGGGATTATGCTGCAGGATTATGGGGGGGAGTCGGGTTTTACTATCTCGATTACCGCAATCTGCGTGCACGGTGACTAGTACTGTGTACTTTGCCTGCTCTCCCCTATTTGTTGTGGAAGGTGACTTTTGTCCCAGCCACGGCAGCTCTTACCTGCTCTACTGTTCCCTTTTTTGTCCGTTGGCTGCATTTGGTCTTCACCCTTTCACCTCTCTTCTCGTCCTTCCCCTGCATGCCAAGCTTTGCTCTTTTTAGCCACTTCTTGGTTTAAGTTCTTCAACCCTTCTCAGGTTAGAGGTGCATCTAGGATAGCTTTTTTCCCAAGCTGGGGATATTATTCCCTTGTTCTCTCTTCTGGCAGTGCTGGAGGGAGGAGCAGAAGAATATCCTGTTGCTTACCACAAGAAAGGTGGCTAATCCTCTTCTGCTGCTCTCCTTCATGTCTTTGAGGAGAGCTGTAGAGAACTCAGCAGCTTTCCTGCACAGATCCTGCCACGGCAGGCACTAATCAGGGGTCCTGTTTGCAGCAAAGCATCCACTTCTGCCATTTGGAAGAGGAATAGCACTTCTTGTGCCATTGCTGGCTTTAGCTACAAACAGGCTACTGTCACTCATGAACAATTGCAAGATTTGGCAGCATGGGCTGCTTTTTTCTGGAAACAGAAATGAAGTCATGGGGACAGTGATATGCACCAGGCAGTTGCTAAAAGGACTGGACTTTCAAACAGGCCAGTGCAGATAAATAGTGTAGGAGGTCGCTGAATACATTGAGCTGTGGGAAAAGACACTAGAATATGTTCACAGTCTTCTATGTAATTTAAAAATAATATTCCCTGTAAAATATTTGTGAAATAAACCCAGATTTTAATTCCGTAGGTTGCCACTATGCAGAAAGTTTAAGTAGAAAATAGTATCACTCTGTTGAGGAAAAAAGCATAGATCATGTGATAGTGAGATGGTTTCTCAAATGTCTTGTCTCAGGATGTTACTCCAGGAGCTGTCACAGTTCTGGTATTGGTGTAGGCACTGCTGTATTTTGGTCTTGTTTTGGTGTATAAGGTTGAAATGAGAGAATAAAGAACAAAAAGATAATAGACAAGAAGAGGACAAAAAGAAGTCCTGGGGAACTGAAAGGACTAGAAAGTGGCACAGCGTTTGTGTGCTGGATGGAATGTTGAGGACTGGCAGAGACGATTAGAAAAGCTGGCAGCAAATTCCAGTGAGGGCCTGCACTGGTTAGTGGGAAGATGCTAACTGGGACGAAGCTGGGGTTGGGCTGGTAACCCAATGCAGTTCAGTTTGCTTAACACCCCTTTCCCTCCCGTGCCATTTTGGAATTTCAGAACGGGCCTGGCCATCACTTCGATGGACACAAATTTAAAACGTTTTGAGTATGGGCAATAATGTTGCTGGATACCATCTGACCATCTGTTCAGTTGGCCTCAACCTGACTATGAATAATCCATTTTAGTTGTTTCCTGGTTTGATGTTTGTTTTGCTGGTGCTATGCTGTATGCTGTGGGATTACTTAAAGGACCAGCTTGCAATAAATGTTCTGCAATAAAAGCTGTACAACCCCCTCTCTATGGTATAATTAAACTGATTTGCTGTCAGATTATTTAGCAGAGCAGTTGAGATAAGAATGATCTTCACGTGACTCAAGCATAGTTCTTCAGTGTACTTAAGGAAGTGAGTCTATCATGTTTGCGGTATAGTATCAATGTGAAGTATGGACAGTTAAAAATATTTTTAGTTACTACTTTGTAATATCATTACAAAGCTATGCTGTTGCAATAGGTTGGGGTTTAAACAATATCATCAGGATACACACAAGGAGATAAGGTGATATGAAAGATGGGCAATAAGTGGCAGCCTTCACTGTCTCTCTTCAGAGAGGTGTCATCAGGAAACACGGGCACTTTTGCCAGACAAGCGCTAACATTTTCCTGGCAGGCGTAAAGTTTCTGTCTAAAAGTTCGTACTGAGCCTGCAGACTTCATGAAGCTATTGTAATTTGAGATGCGTCATATTTTTATTGCGTTGCTGTGTTAACTCTGAAACCTGAGAGTGATAATGTGATGTCACCTTTAATTTTCACAATGTTGAAAATCATACGGTATGCTAGAAAGCAGGGCTGTTTTGTAGTGTTGTCTGTCATCTTTTTGTGGCATGCCGGTGGCTGGAACAGTATGCAGCATAGAGGGAACATCACTCCTGTATTGCCTTTTCAGTCCAACTTTGTAGTGAAGGGCCAGTCACATGCTTTTCCAGTGTTGTTCTTACCTTCGTGAATATTCTTTGTTCTAGGGCAATGAAATGTGTTAATCTGGTTACTTTTATTTTCTCTTTTTCAGCTAGTGGAAGTGTTAAAGACACCTTTGTTGGAGCCAGAAATGGACAATACAGGCTTTTAAAAATAGTCATTGACAATGGTTAGTCAAATTGCAATATTTTTCTCTGATTCTTTCAGATATTTTCCTAGTTGTTTTAGTGACCTACATGTACAATTTTTTAAAAAACGAAACTCTGCAAAACTTAATGTTACTAGGGTCTTTCATATACAGAAGGTAAAAAAAAAAAAAGATTTAAGTTTTGGTGATGCTAAGCTTTTCAGTATGAAGCTACTGTATTTTTGCATTTGAATTTTTCTTTCAAATGTCATTTCATATTTTACCAAGAACTGCTGTGTATTTCATATGGGTAATATAAATGAGCTTACTCTTATCTTCTTACTAAAGAAAGAGTAGAGGAAAAAAAGTTCCACACCTGTGTAGTTTTTCTACACTTTGGTTACTTTCATAAGGCAAAGAGATTCTCACATGGCAACTAGTCACTTTAGATGAAGTACAAATGTTACCTGCCTGTTATACTGGGATCCGCTGTGTGTAGAAAGTCCTATTAAAGCAGATGTTTAAGTAGGAATCTGGCTACATAGAAATTATCTTGAAAAATCTGTAATTTTGTACAAATTTTCAAAGCTAAAACCATTCCTTAAAGTCTCACATATATGTATAAATATAACATTATGCAATTTCTTGCAGAACTTGAGTTTGATCTTTGAACTTCTTGGCAAGTGATCAAGGCTGCAAACATTGCAAGATAGAATGCATGGTTGTTTTTTTGTTGTTTTTTTTTTTAATAACAGTGCTGGTTGACTGTATAAGACCCTTCATGGTTTAGTTCCTATTTTCAAGCACATCAAATGCCCACTTTGGGTTTTTTCTTCTTTCTGGAGTTCATTCATTTACAGTACACTGAAATACCTGTTAGCTGGAAAATGGTACCTGTATGTACGTGTACATACACATGCATACTTTTATTGTTAGGTAAATAACCTACTGTTACCTTCTTTGTGTTTGTTTTTGTTAGCAAGTTTTCTGACTTTTTAATATTGCTTTCCTTAAGGAAGTGGCAATAGTAATGTTATAGGCAAGTCACTGTGGTAAAGTCTCACTAGCACAAGGTAGCAAATGCTGGCATACCACTGAATTTTTTTTTCCCATTAGGCAAGTTAAAACAATATGCTTTTGTGTATATGCTACTTTTGAATATGAAATGAAGCCTATAAATAAGATATAAATGGAAGACATTCTGTATTTTTTGTGTGTGTGTCTGTGTTTGTGTCTGTGTGTATTTATATATATATATATGCATTTTGTCTGTATGTAGAAGCAGAATCGAGTCTTTGATACTATTTTCCACAGTTCAAAAAGAAACCTTTCAAACTCCCAGAATACCAGAAGAGGGACAGTTGCCTCATCTGTTTGCAGGAGCTTTCAGCAACTGTCTTTAGTCAACAGATAACAGTCAAATTGAGTTCTCCTAATCTGAGTTAGTATGAGAAGAGGTTTGCTGCTGGGCGATAGAGTTCCTCTGATAGTCTTTGCCTCTTTTAAATACAAGTGACTATAAAGCCACCTAGAGTTCAGAATTGGCAAGTACATTCTGAATACTCTGGTCTAGGTATACAACTTCAGCTACTTTGCATCTAATTCAGAGAAGGGCCAAACACCCTCTCCCTGAACTGTTCACGTTCTGTGACTTACTGTGGTAAAGTGTCTTGATCTGAAAGTTTTGCTGTAGAGGCATTTGGATACTGTTGTACTTTTCTCTGAAGTTTTAGAAGTTAGGTCCTAGACTCTCAAAAGATATTTTGTATACTAGCTATCATGATAGTCCTCAAACTGTTGGAGGACCCCATTTAAACAAGGTATTTCTCTTTTGGTTGTGGGGGCTATTATTTATTAGGAAGCTGGTAAATGTTTTGAAAGACTCTATACTAATACTTTCCTTTGGAAGCTGAGATACGATGTATAAATAAGAGAAAAATCTTCTTGCTACAGCTGTTCACATAATTAAATCTCATCGGAAGTATTCTATACAGACTTAAGCCAATTATACATAATAAACCACTACAGTGATTTAAAGAGACCATGGTTATGAAGCTGTATTAGAAAGAGGTTTATCTACTTACATAGTCAAGTTAAAGTGATTAGTGCACGCATATTCATTCTAAACTCTTTTCATTGTATAACTGAGTATTGACTCCTTACAATGAGTGCAAGCACTAATACATTATAGCAAGAGCATCAATAATTCTAAAATTTAAAAGCTTACTCTCATCTTGTTTCTACTTAAGTATTCAAATTTTAAAAATAACCTAACTGGCAGAAGACAGTTTTTATTTCCCTTCTGTGTACATTATGCTAAAAACACTAACATCAATCTTATCCCTTCAGGTCAAAAAACTTGATGACAACCAGCACATTACTTCTCAACTATTTGTATTTGGGTTGAAGTAAGTTAGGGTTTGAACACACACAGCTTTTGTAGGAACTCACGTGCTTTCACATGGCCTGTTTCTGACTTCCGTTCTTGTGGACGTAATTATGAAAGATGAAGTGTCTGATTAATTGTTTATTGTAATTGCTGATTTTGAAAAACAGTATTAACTCTATTGTTGCTAACCTGTAGCTTTGGCTATTTGTTATAGAGCAGCTTATTGTGGGATCCACTAGGCGGCCAGCTGGATCATGGGAGAAGGATTATGATTCCTTTGTCCTTCCCCTTCTTGAAGACAGGCAACCATGTTATATATTATACAGACTAGATTCTCAGAATGCTCAAGGATATGAATGGATCTTCATTGCATGGTCACCTGATCACTCTCCTGTAAGTAACAAGTCATCAGAGGTTTCATGTTGTTAGTGATTTTTCAACAGTGCCATTCGATCTGAATCCTAGCTATGAAGGAAGAGTTTTGGAGGAATGAAGCATTCCCCAACCTTCCCCTCACTTCCTCCCAAGAGAACTGGGAAAACATCTTTCTTGAAGCTGATTGAGGAGCAATATCAGCGAGTCTAGGTGGAATGCAGCTGATCCAATTTATTTCTAGCCTGACTGGAGGAGACAAGACAATGTTTTTGCCCTGTTTATTTGTCTGTCTTTAAGTCAGTGTTTCATGAAAATTCATGGAAGGATATAGGACAGAAATCTTAATGGGTGTTATCATAGAGGGAAGGATTATAGTGTGAGCTCAAGCTGTTTATTCTGTTTGGCTTGCTGGCTGCCCAGCTGGCAGCTGTGGATCTGTGACCTGCCACAGAATATAGTTTCTTAGGCAGTAGTTAGACAACATGGGAGGGAACAGAAGTTAGTGTAAGGATTTCTAAGAGAAACTAGGATACTGTGTAAAGGTTCTGAGAATGCGAGATAAGGGAAGACAGAAAGTAAAGCTATTCCCGTATTTCTACTACTTTCACTAGTAGTTAGGAAATAGTAAGACACCAAGAGTTAGAGTGTGTAGAAGAGATTAGTTGGAAAAGGTATTGTGGTGAGGATGGCATGATGGTGAAATAAGGTGGGAAAATGGGACTGTTGAAAGAGAAGTAAGTGACTGTGTTAGACACAAGTAGATAGGGAGCAAACACCATTAGATCTTTTGCCCCCAGAAAATTTCTTTTTTTCCACTCCGTAGTTGAACCAAAACTATCTGAAGTCACTCTCAAATAAAAAATAATAATTAATTATTTGCAGTCTGCTCTTCCCCTATCTGTTGTATCCATTAATACACAGTCCAGTGACAGAAGATCTAAACAGTTGCGGGTTTTGCCGTTTAAAATTCATAAAGATTATGTTGACTTGGTTTTTTTAATCTTAAAAAAAAGCTCATACTCTTACTAAAGCTGCAGTTTAGTTTTGGAATTACTTTGATAATAATGCATAGTATCATGCCCCTGAGAATTTAATAACGTATGTTAGTATAGTGATCCAGAGCTCATTCCATGGAGTTTATTCTTTATTAAGAATTACAACTTCGACATGCAGTTTCAACACTTAAAATACTTTCTTCAGAAAAGGTGATTGCTAATGGACTTGGTACACCAACACGCTAGATTCTCTGTGTACACCAAAGAAAAAAAAAAAAAGAACGCAAACCAAAACAACACTGTTTTATGATACCCTAGGTTCGTCAAAAAATGTTGTATGCAGCAACCCGAGCAACACTTAAGAAAGAATTTGGAGGTGGTCATATTAAGGATGAAGTATTTGGAACAGTACAGGTATGTTTTTCTTTTTAAAGTCAGAACACTGGCTTTAAATACAAAATATAGTAGCTGATGTTACTGGTATGAATTTGTGGTGTTTCTGCTCTTTTTCGTTAAGGAAAAAAAGAGTTAAAAGCTATGTGTATTATTCCAATGTTAAAATGTAATTGCTCTCATTTGAACAAGTATCTAAGTATGTTTAACAATTTCAGGCTAAGTCCTTGCTTCAAATGGCTGTGAAAGAGAAATAATCTAGGAATAATAGGAGCATCTCTTAATCTCACTGCATGCATGTGAATCCCCAAAAAGCTCTAACACTGGCCAGTCATATACACAAGTCATGTTGGATGTATGGTTCTGAATCGAAGTGGGTTAGAACAGCTACCTGCAAGCCATTAATGTCTGAAAATAAACCAAGGATATTAAGCTGTCAGTTCTTTAGTATTTGACCATAAAATGTAATTCAAATCCATGGTTGCCATCTTAACTTATGGAAGCAGAATTTTAGTAGCTACTAATTTGTTCAATGAAAACACTAATAGTTGACTGTTCACGTATGGTAAGATAATTGGAAGGTGCATGTATGAAATCTAACAAGCTTCTAAGGAATGTTGAAAAGCTTGCAAGTGCTGTGCTTGTAAGGAAAGATGAGGCTATTGTGTTACCTTGGTTTCCTTGGGAAAAAAGCCTTACCCGGTTGTGATTTCAGCCTGTTTCTCAAGGCAGACGTCAGACAGTCTTGACTTTGTAATCTATTGCCAGTTTTAAAGAAATACGTGTTAGAGTTCTCAAAGATAGGGAATTCCTATAGCTTTCATGAAAACTGATCATTACTCAGAGATCCAAATTATCATTCTCCTTTTCCTCTTTCAGCAAAGGGAGAGAGAGCGCAGCAGTTATCTTCTGTTTGGCCTGTTAATTCATCATATGCACAAATCTGAATGTGGAGCACTGCCACTATTGACACAGGGAGCTCGTGCTGAAGGAAAGGAAGGAGTTTTGAGGAAGAATAAAGGATATTGTAGTGGGAAAAAAAAACTCTGGAAGAGACATGGGCTGTTGTGGACAGGCAAATTCATAAGGATATGGGGCTAATAATTCTGCTGCTCATCAAGTAATTCTTGATGAATTACATGTATTAACCTCAATACCTCTGGACTCCTGAAACAAGACATAATGGAATATTGGCACTGGAAATTGTATTTGGGAAGATCTGTCTCTTTCAGAAAGGGAAGAGCTAAGAAGGAGCTTTCTCTTTCTCAAAATTTAAGTATAAAATCATATTCATATTATTACGTAAAGTCCTGCCCTTTTCTGAGTGAGCACCTTAATTATAAAAACACAACAGTATTTGCCTCTGGTATCAACCTTCTTGGAGAGGGCCAGAACTGACACTGAGTATTAATGAATTCCCCAAAGTGGTTATCAGAATTCTGTGATGTTGCATCCTCAACTATTTGCAGTATCATGTGCTTATTCCCTGTCCTAAGGTAGCATTTCTGTCTCCCATATTTTTAGATAGAAAACTACTAATATGCTACCAGTCTGAGCATGCAAATTTTATAAGAAGATAGATTTATTTTTTTTATTTATTTATTAGAATTGTGGCAATTTTGTGAGGAACTTCATGCATACAGTCTTCATTAATCCTGATTTTTGAATTAGCAAGGTAATTAGGGACCGATTGTGGAAATGCTGCTCACAGTACAATTGGGTACAAGAGCAGCCCCGTGAACCTTGCTATACAGGAGGATGAGCTGAATCTGCAAATGCACTTGTAATCCATTCAAATAAAATGACCACAACTATATGGGAAATGTGTTTTTTTTTATGCTGCATAGAGCATCTTTGAAGAGAACTTCTATAACCAATATTGATATTGTGCTTTCAGGATGATGTTTCACTGAATGGATATAAAAAATATTTGATATCACAGTCCTCCCCTGCGCCCCTGACTGCAGCAGAAGAGGAACTTCGACAAATTAAGATTAATGAGGTACCTACAGTGTCTTCGAGTATGGGTGGGCAACTGGGTGCAGAGTTCCAAATGTATTGTTGGGAAAAAGTCTTTCTAGGGTAAAAAAGGGCAGAACAGGAAATGGAAAGTTCCAGGAAGTTTGAGTGGATGAGAATATAAATTTATGAGTGAGTTGCGATTGCTGGATGATGATGGTGGAGTTGAAGTGCCATGATCTTGCTGAGTTTGCAAGGCCTAGTGTCTGAGTCAGATGCCTCACAACTACAGAGCTTAATTGTTGCAACTTTGGCCCTTAACATGCTTTTAATATCACTGGATATGCTTCATTGTGAGAGGTGACAGAGCACTGGCACAGGTTGCTCAGAGAGGTTGTGGAGTTTCCATCTTGAGAGACTCAAAAGCTGTCTGGACAGAGACTTGGACAGCTGCCTCTAAGTGGCCCTGATTGAGCAGGGTGGTTGGACAAGGTGACCTCTGGAGGTGCCTTCCAACCTCAACCATTCTGTGATTGCCTACGTACACTTCCCGTAGTGGCAGAAATTATAGAGAAAACACAAAATAGCAACTTTTACAGTGAATTATTGCCAGGAGTATTTCAGCAGTCTTATCCCTAGAGGAAACGTACTCAGCTTCCAGCACCAGTGTGTTTGTCTTTAAGACTGAGAGGAAGTGAATGGAATTCCAGGAAAAATCCAAATCAAGTAGCTAGTCCTTTTAAGCGATTGATTTGCTTTTGATAGGAATGCTTTATAAAAAAAACACTAACTAACGCCTTTAACCAAATAATTTGATGATTGCCAGCTAGCTAGTGACTGAAAAGTGTCAGAGAATTCTTCCTCACATTTTTCCTTCACTTGATCAGTGTTTGTGTTCAGACATGTATTAAAATAGGTCATGTGCTGATCTTATTAGTTCTTTAGGCTTGTATTTTACAGCCATGGTACATGTGTTTGAAATATCGTTTCTGCAGCTGGATGCCAGCAAACCATCATGTTAAATGCAGCTCTCTACCTTCTCTAATGTTTTCACTCTACCATGCTTTTGCTGCAACTTTTTGTTTATTGACTTTTTTTTAGTTGTGTCTTTTGTTATTTTCCATGTCTAATTTTGATTATTCCACTGTAGAAATGCAATCATCATAAAACACTGCATTGTACTTGAACAGCTTTAAACCCCCCCCCCACACACACTAATGAATGTAAAACTTCTGTGGTATTGATCACTTCTGGTATTAGTATTGTGTCATATGCACTACATACGTTGTGTTTAACGGCTGATTCATGCAGACTAAAACCTTATATGCTATTATGAAACTTCAGCATCAATAGCTGTGCTTTTCAGAGATATATAAACTGCAGATTGCTGCCATTTTGTCTTTGTTTGAAACATCTTGCAGTGCATTAACTTATGTAATTTCTCTCGTTTCCACTGTTATGAAGGCTGTAATTAGACTTAGAAACTAAAAGCTTACTCATTAAAAAAAATTTTTTAAATTGAGTTTTCCATATGTATGTCTTTCATAATTGCCCTAAGAAGTATTTTACTGGGTCAGATCAAAGGATCATCTAATCTGCCTTCAAGTCCCTGAGTGAACAACAGCAGAAATCTAGGAAGGGTGTAAGAGCAGGGCAAGGCAGCCATGGTAATTCCCTTGAATACTCTTCTGTTACCTCCACACTTGCAGGTAGGGATCCTCCTGAGCAAGAGATGGTGCCTTACTATATAATTATTCTTAATGGATGTTTCATCCATCATCTAGTCTTGTCGTTTTTCTAAATGCACATAGTTTTTGTTGGCCACAGACCCTACAGTAGTGTATTCCACAGCTTGACAAAGTACTATGTAAAGAATCACTGCCTGCTATCTACTAGTTTATTCTGATATCCCCACATACTGTGTGGGGAAGGCAGAGAAAAGTCATTAAGTTGTTCTTCAGTTTCTGCCGCCCCTTTGATAAAGCCAGCCATAGCCCAGAAAGCCAGCCTTATCCTGGGCTGCATAAAAAGCAGCATGACCAGCAAGTCGAGGGAGGTGATTCTGCCCCTCTGCTCCGCTCTGGTGAAGACCCCACCTGGAGTCCTGCATCCAGCTCTGGAGTCCTCAGCACAGCAAAGACATGGACCTGTTGGAGTGAGTCCAGAGGAGGGCCACAAAAATGATCAGAGGGATGGAACACCTCTCCTATGAAGAAAAGCTGAGAGTTGGGGTTGTTCAGCCTGGAGAAGAGAAGGCTCTGTGGACATCTTATTGCAGCCTTTCAGTACTTAAAGGGGGCTTATAGGAAAGATGGGGACAGATGTTTTAGAAGGGCCTGTTGTGATAGGGTAGGTTTAGGCTAGATACAGGGAAGAAATTTTTCACACTGAGGGTAGTGAAACATGGACAGAGGTTGCCCAGAGAGGTGATAGATGCCCCATCCCTGGCAACATTCCAGGTCAGGTTGGACGGGGCTCTGAGCGACCTGGTCTAGCTGAAGATGTCCCTGCTCATTGCAGGGGCGTTGGACTAGATGACCTTTAAAGGTCCCTTCCAACCATAGAATTCTATGATTCTATATCCAGGGACCTCTGTTGTATTCCTTACCAGTTACCTTTTCTGGGCTGAAGAGTTCTAACCGAGGTAGTTCTTGCTCCTAAAGGCAGCATTCCATACTTCTGATTCTTTTGCTTTTCTCTACAGTTTTTCCTGTTCTGCTGTATAATTTATGAGATGGAGGGATGGGGAAGGCAGAACTGCATGTGGTATTCAAGATGCAGGCATATTACTGGTATCTACAGTGCGTAATGATGTGTTCTGTTCTCTGCTCGTTTTCTAACAATCCATAACATTTCATTTGTGGGTGGGGAGTGTTGGGTTTTTTTTCATTTTTGCCAAGACTGGCCACTGGGCTTATATTTTCAAAGATATTTGGTGTGACCTGCAAGGTCTTGCTGCTGAATAGTAAGTAGTAGCTACCTCAACTCCATCACCATACTGGTAGAAGAGAGGTTATTTTTTTCTCCTCTGTACGTTACTTTACATTTATTCACAGGAAATTTCATCTGCCATTTTATTATCCATGACTCAGCAGCCATCACTAACAAATCTTACGGTGTGAATTTAAATATTTTGAAGTGACTAGGTTGCTTTTGTTTTGCTTTAATGGTTTGAAAAGTGTTGCAGTACGGACAAGTAGATTTTGTTTATTTTCTTAAACCTGGAGTTATGCTGGGTTACTCTGTTCCCTTGCCTGTCCCCATACTTCACAGCTGGTTTTTATGTTTTTTTTTCTACTTGTATTTCAGTATGGTTTATGTAATATGGTATGTTGTTATGGTTTATTATTTTTGTGATGACTATTTTATGTTTATTAATCAGGCTTTTATGCAGATAGATTTTACAAATAATTTTTATATAAACTTCATAAATTTATCAGTGTTTATACAGAAGTCAGCTCTTCCACCTGCTATCTTCTCCTCTTTCTTTGTTGCTGACAAGCTGTTCTTAAAATATGGAGTAAAATTCAATGTTGCCCCAAGTATCTTTGTTTTTTATCTTTTGATCAGTTGGTTTCATATTTCATAAGCATCTCTTTTTAATTAAAGCTGAACATCTTCTAGTTGATAGATCTAAGACACGCACTTTCCATTTTGTACACTTTTCTGACTTTTCCTGCTTCATCACCAATGTTAAATATAGTTGTGAAATTATAAAAATAAGTCAATATATTCAAAAGCTAATACTTAGACAGTAAGTTCAGACTTGAGAAAGCTGGAGGCCAGAGCTCATTTTGAGAGAAACTGCATGGATGTTAAAATAAACATAAATTCTTAAAAAAGACTTTAAAATAACTGTTGTTTTCTCTGAAATTACTTGTGACTAACATGGATTGTGAACAGTTGTCTAGCTTGCAGTTACCAAGGAGTTTTTTGACTTTGTGTTAGACCTTCTAGAAGTCAAAAATTAAGATTTTGTTTGTTTGTTTTGTTTGCTTTCTTTTTGGTATAGGCTTTTGGGGGGACGGTATTAAAGCAGGAGGGAGGGAAGTTGCTTTGTTTTTCCTTGAAGATCAGTTTGTCTCATAAGATATAACTTCTCTCTCTTCCTCTGAAAATTTTGACTCCTTAGAAATGACATTCATATGTTTTGATCTAAAATTTTTCAAGATATAACCAAGTTTATAAGCAATATTGTCAGTTCAAAAGTATAACGCAACATATGAAAATCAAGCTCTTTCCTCCTGGCTTATTATATCTTTACACCAGAATTTAACTTAGAGCTTCTTCACTGACAGTTGAGCCAGTTTTCCCTCTGATGATTCTGTTGGCTCTGCAAAGCTAGCTGTTTCAGAGATATGAAACTGTTTTCAGGTAAGCAAGCAAGCATGACCTGTGAATTAAAAAATGCAATTCTGTTGTATATGGGGATGATGTTTTAGGGTAGTTTATTCTCAGCATAGCTGCTTCTAACTCTGTGTGTAACCATACACAATGCATTGTCCGTTATTGTATGAAACCAAATGAATGCTTGCAGGTTTCTGTTTACATCTCAGTTGACTTGTGTTCCAGGTACAGACGGATGTTGGTGTAGATACCAAGCATCAAACCTTGCAAGGAGTAGCATTCCCCATTGCTAAAGAAGCTATTCAGGCTTTGGAGAAATTGAAAAATAAGAAACTGAATTATGTACAACTGGCAAGTATAAAATACTTTAACTATTTCTTAATAGTGAGTATAAAATAGATTACCCGCACATTAAACAGTGTGTGTTCGTGATGTGCACTGATGAATTACCATTCTGTATTAGATTAATTTTTTTTTTTTTCCATCCTGTCATGTTCTCTGGTTTGCTTTCTATGTGTTAACTATATTCAGGTTTGCTTTGTTAACAGCAAATTGATATGAAAAATGAAACTATTATTTTGGCCAACACACTTCATACTGAACTTAAGGACTTGCCAAAAAGAATTCCAAAGGATGCTGCACGTTACCACTTTTTCCTATATAAGCATGCCCATGAAGGAGACTACTTGGAATCCATAGGTATGAGAAAATTTCCCAACATGAAATTTCATTGGCTTGTTTCAAGTAATTTAGTAATTTTGAGGCAGAGAGAAAGATGTATCATAAAAGTAATTTGTGTGTCAGCATGAGGATGAATTTCAGTCATTTGGTTGTGAAACTGACTTCTGGAGAGTCCTTACGGTTAGAAAGTAGTGAGCTATCCCTTTGATTATGAACACCCATAAATCAGTCATCATGTGAAAACATAAAGGTATTGGCCATCCTCTGATCCCCCATTTCAAATGAAACACTTGCTGAAGGAAAAAAGATCCAGAATGGTGTTACATTTTTCCCTTTCAGACTGCATAGTTGATTTGCAATGCCTCTCTGCTGTAAATGATTTTATGATACAGGTTTTGATGGATTGTAGTTACGGTCTGATTTGTGGATGGGTTTTTTTTTTTCCCCTGCAGTTTTTATCTACTCTATGCCGGGGTATACCTGTAGTATACGAGAACGAATGCTCTACTCTAGTTGCAAAAGTCCACTGTTAGAAATTGTAGAAAGACAGTTGTGGATGCAGATAATTAGGAAGGTAAGTACATTGGGTATACTGGTATTTTCTCCATCCCTCTGTTCCCTTCTTAATATCTAACTGTCTCTGCCACCACCTTCTGTAAACAATGAAACAATTTTCTAACTATTAAAGTTTGTCCTGAACAAGAAATACTTGTTGATAAAGCTTCAGATACAAAGTTAAGTCATGGAAGCCTCTCTGTGCTTCATAATTTCTACACTTTCATAGCTTTAATTAACATATCCTTGTGCATCAAGGGAGTGTTTGAGAATACTTTGAAGGACTATTTAGAAGTAACATGATTTCTTACTAAAAGGCCTGTCATATTTTGGACCGCAACACATTGCTGTTGCTGAACGCTAAATTCCTTTAAAGCCAAGTCCTCCCCTTCTGTGTCAAGTGACAGCAATATGTATGCACATTGCTTTTACAGTTAGTGTTTAAAGTATGTTCTAGTGAAATTTT
The DNA here is from genome assembly GCF_000687285.1 of Phaethon lepturus. Lineage (NCBI taxonomy): Eukaryota > Metazoa > Chordata > Aves > Phaethontiformes > Phaethontidae > Phaethon > Phaethon lepturus. The sequence continues at coordinate 14,829 of NW_010511284.1, forward strand.
TTCATTCTTAAAATGTGGAGATTATGCTGGGACAATAAAAAAAATTTGTTTTAGAGGGGAGAACAAAGAAAGGAAATGTAGTTATGAAAGTTTGCATGCTGCTTTCTTATCTTTTATTAAGGAAGTTACTTTACAGAGGAGTAAATAAGCACTTGTTTCCTCATGGAATGTGTACTCCTCGTTAGTATTAGAATCATAGGATCATAGGATAGTTTGGGTTGGAAGGGACCTTTAAAGGACACCTAGTCCAACCCCCCTGCAATGAGCAGGGACATCTTCAACTAGATCAGGTTGCTTAGAGCCCCATCCAACCTGACCTGGAATGTTGCCAGGGATGGGGCATCTACCACCTCTCTGGGCAACCTGTGCCAGTGTTTCACCACCCTCAGTGTGAAAAATATCTTCCTTGTATGTAGTCTACATCTACCCTCTTTTAGTTTAAAACTGTTAGCCCTTGTCCTATCACTACAGACCCTGCTAAAAAGTCTGTCCACATGTACACTATGCTAAAGCTTGGGATGGAGGAAGTTTCTTGGCATATGTACTGTGTAGTTGTGCTTACATTTCAGGAAAAATAATTAAGTCAAATCGGACTTCATACTGGTAAAGAGTATAGTGGATTCTCAGAAACACTATCCAAGATTGCTGAGGGCATTAGGCAGAAGTTGGGGAACATTTCGTGCTAGACTCTGAACATTATTGCACATACGGTTTTAATATAGTATTTAGAACTTCAGCAAAATTTCTAAATGTTTTTAAATATGTCTTTAAGATGAATATGACAAATGTTTTTTTCCCCCAGATGGAAATAGATAATGGTGATGAGTTAACTGCTGACTTTCTTTATGAAGAGGTTCATCCGAAACAACATGCTCACAAACAAAGTTTTGCTAAACCAAAAGGTCCTGCGGGGAAGAGGGGAATACGAAGACTGATTAGAGGTCCAGCAGAGACTGAAACACCTAGTGATTAGAAACTGTTGTTTGCATTTGTTAAAGTAATACAGTAAGAAATTAAATTCTGGCTTTTGGTAATGAACTGAAATCATTCCATTCATAGATGCTAGGAAAAGAAAAAGCTCTTTTTACTCTTCTGACCTCAAGACTTTTTATATTGTTCCATGGTTATATTTCTGTTGACCATGTTCTATGACATGTGGAAGAGCTAATTGTTTTCAAGCTAGAAGAGGAAAACTAGGCTAGTACCCCATTATTTTAAATTAGAATCCATTATTTAATAGCTATACGTGTGAACATAACCTTTGCAGACATAAGACTATTAAGCCTGTGTATCCTGTGGGTAAGTTGCAGCTGTATGTCTAGATAACAAACCTGTATTCTTACGAGTAGCCTATTGAAACCCCTAAGATTTACCATGTGAGGAGAGCTGAAGGACAAATCTTTATTTTTCCTTGTAGCTCTTATGGACAGTAGTACAATGGAAGTTTTTTTTCTGGTTTTGACATGATGCATTGTTGGGTTTTGTTGTTTTGTTTAGTAGAAAAGATGAACTAAAATTACTCATCCATCAATTAATGTAAGCGTTCAGGGATAGCTCAATATTTTCCCATGCAAAAGCGTGGTCACTTCAAATTTGTAACTAATTTCATGGAATTGTCTTTTAAAGAAATCTGACATAAAACCACTATAGCTTTTCCAGACTTCTATACCACTCATAAGCCTTACATATTAGTACTGAATGACCAAGGAAAAGGTGATTAAAAATGCATGAGTTAGTATTCTCAGTATCCTATGGAGCTGCTTTCAAAGCAATATGCTTAAAGTTTCTAATAAATAACTGATTATCTGTGCACTTGGATCTAAAACTGTGTAAATTCAGTAAAAATTGAAATAGACTTGCTTCATAATGGCAAGTTAATCTTGAGATCCTATTGTGTTTGCAGTATCAACTGCAATTTTATCTTTCCAGGTATTCTGAAAATAACTTTTCCTAAGTGTTTGAACTTTAGTAGTAACTTAAATCTGTTACAAAGAAGTCCAACTAGGCCTAGAATAACTGCTGGCAGCACCTGGTTAGGATTTTGTTGTTTGGTTTGTTTTTCTTTTCACTTCTCAAAAATACTAAAATCAGCCAGAATACTCTAAACTTGATTGAACCATGAGTAATGTGTTTTAATAGGAAGAGGAAAAACAGATAATTTTAATAAGTGGATTAAAGAAGAATTAGATGTGGAAATCAAGTAATGGATGACCTTAAATATTTAAAATTGTGTAATGAGGCAAATACTAGTGGATAGATTATCTTCCCCAGTGGGGACTTGCTTTGTAGTGTCTTGTATGTGAGCTTTGTGTTGGGTTTTGTTTTTTGGGGTTTTTTTATTTTAAAGCTACATGGGAGTTGCAAGTGTTGGTTCACTGCATATAATCATAGGTGCTGGGTGTACACATTATATAGCTGAATCACGTGTTCACCTGGTGCAAGACAGATTTTAACCTAGGCTTGTAGGGAA
>NW_010511284.1:17329-34592 GCF_000687285.1 Phaethon lepturus
ACACTATCAGTTCCTGATAAAATTTGTTTTATATATTATTTTGTTTGGAGATACTAGCTTGTTATTGACGTCTGAGATTGCACTACATAATGTGAAGATTGCAATAGTTGTTGGTTTTACTGAGTTTTTTTATATGCAGTAGAAATTTGACACCTCATCTTTTTTCATTTAATCTCATACACTACATCAATCCAATTCAACAGCTCTGATCCTCAGCTGATCTCCTGCTTCCCCTTAGCTACTGTGTTCTTTTTCCTGCCTCTTGCCTTCACCCTCTAGGGAAAGGAGCTGGTCTTCCGAGTGTTTCTTCTCTGTACTACCTGTCAGGCAAGTGTCACTGTTTTTTAAACACGGCTCATTGTGCACTGTAATTAAATGTATTTTTAGTTGAACTCTGAGTCTTTTCACCACACTGCATTCACTTTGAGGTTGTTTTTTTTGGTTGGTTGGTTTTTTTGTGTGGGTTTTTTTTAAGGAAAACCTTTGAGGATAGCTGTTAAAAATTACTGCTAGAGGGTTTTTTGTTTGAATTTAGTATTCCTGCCCATGTGTCAGCCATACCAAGAGTGCACATACATTTTTATGCTTACTTGAGCCAGTAAAGAAGTTCATCTTTTTAATACCAAATGTTTTAAATAATGAACAGTTTGCCCTGATATGGTTACATGCACGTTGTGCTTTGGCTTGTTTTTTGTTTGTTGTTTTTTTTTTTCTAATCCAGCCCCAGGTAGATGAGGGTAGGAGGTAGAAAGCTTAATCTGGAGGATGGTGAGAGCTGGTTAAGTGATTATGCAAGGGAGTTTATAATGAGCTGCTTTAGAGTTTGGCCCAAACTAGACATTGCGAGTTATCTTACTTGAAAATATTCTATGCGGGTGTACGAATGCCTGACCAGCCAGCAGGCAGTCATGTCCTGGGCATGTTTTCCCCTCGCCTTCCCCCTAAAAGAGAACCGTACGGAGTCTTGCGCTGCCGACTGCCTCTCCAGGCCACCGATGGCTGTTTTCCTGACAAAGCACTAAGAAGCATCTCATCTTTTTGTGAGATCTGTCGCTTTTACATCCGCGTAGCTGCCTCACAAAACACTACTACTGTTAATGAATGTGCAGAGCCAGCACAAAATGAGGGCATTAATGAAAGTTACTCCTTTACTGTCTCCGATCATTTAATAATTGAAAGTGTCCATTCAGAATTGTTGTTGGCCTTCGTAAAGCCCAGAAAGCAATGCAGCTGCTTGCAGTAAACTCACAAGCTATTAAATAGTTGTTAATTAACAGGTAATTATTTTTGAAATGTTTATGTTGCAAGGTAGGGAGAATTTGATGTTTTAAAACACTCCTATCAGAGGTTTGTAAAACTAATCAAGGTAATTGCTCTATTACTTGGATAAATACATCAATAAAGGAAACTTTCTATTTACGGTATCTATGTATTCAATGAAAACCACCTTCAGATGCTAAAATTAACGTAAGTTTACCTTACCTCTTTTGTAATTTACTTTATAAATAAAGATTGATGCTTTAGTTTGGTGTTGTCTGAATTATTTCATAATCTCTTTAACAAAGATCTATATTCTAACACCATCAGGCGTAAGTAGCAGGCAGTTCCCACAGGACTAGAAGGCAGCATAGAAAAAGCGACTGCAGGTAAGAAGGGCAGTGGGCAGAAACAGAATTCCTGGCTCTTGCAATTGGGGAAAAATCGGTATGTTGGAAACAGCTACTTTCCTGTTGCCTTACAGAAGCGGCACAGAGGCCTCCGCAGCAGGATCCAAGTGCCTTCCTCTCTCGAGGTTTTTATGCTTTCAATAATAAGCCCCTTCAAAAAAGTTCTTTTATCCTTTTAAAATACTGAAGTAGTTGATTAGTCATTTAACAGTTCTATCTTACTTGCTCAGCATGAGGTGGTATAATCAAACTATTCAAATGATGTTCCATTAATGTTTTTGTGTCTGAACGGAAGGTAGTTTGCTTGAATTCTTGCCCTGAAAATTCAAGCTGAAATGAACAGTGGTTTGGCTTTTCTTTTAACTGTCCTGCCAACACATCCCCATGGGGAAGTCAGTGATACAGCAGTTTTGCAGCTGAAAGAAGGAAATGTGAAGATGTGTTGAACTAGAATTTAAGAGAATCATTTTAATGCAGAATGCTATAGAGGAAGAAAGCTATTCCTCTAAGAGGAGCAGGAGCAAGGTAAGAGGAGGAACTAGGAGAGGCCTCTAGGTGACCATGAGTATCGGCTGCAGTTTTATTTGCCTTTTGGTCAGTGGGCATTAAGTAAAACTCTCTGCTAGCCAGCCCAAATATAAAAATGAGGCAATCCTTCCCACTTCAATAATATGAAGTACTATGGCTGGTAAAAGGTGTGTTGGTTCAAAAGGCAACTGGACAAACTAATCAAACGAAGATATGATAGAGGCTTAATGGCTAATGAAGACCTCACACCCTTTTTGAAGTTAATGAGCTGCAAACTGTACAAAGCCATCATATTGCAATGCAGTGTCACTACACGTGGGTCCTGTTCTTGTGCTCGCTCTTCAGCAGCCGCTAACGGCTCGCGCTTTGGTCCCGGGGCTGTGCAGACACCTCTGGTCTGACTGGCAACAGCCATTCTGTTATGCTGTAGCTGAGGGGAGAACTGTTGCCTTTCATAAGGGGTGCCCTTAACAGCGATTTTCTCTGGCTCATCAGCATTTGCTGTTGTCCTGCTGCTTTTTAGAGTCAGAGTTGGAATCGCAATAAATCACTCTTGCTGTTTTTTGCTCGTACTTCCTTCTGGGGGAGACTAAATGGCTTTATGTTAGTTCTCTAGATCCTTAACATGCAGAAGGTTGGCTCTTTCACTGAGGACAGTGATCCTCAGATGCCCTCCATGGTACCTTCCCTGCCAGGACAGTGTAGGCCAGCCCTGTTAGCCCCATCTCTACCCCAAGAACATCTCCTGTCTGTAGCCCTCCTCACCCACCAGCAACTACCCAATTTTCTCTTGCCTCCAGTTCTGGGGAACTAGATCATCCCTTTACTCGCAAAAAACTTGAATGACTGAAGTTACCGATTTGTGTCCTGGAAAGCTTTACTGGAGTAATTAATAAAAAGAAGTACGGATCCTAGGAGAGGTTAATGTTTTCGCAGGGAATATGTGAAACAGAAGCCAGCTACTCTTATCCCCTGTCAGTGTCAGAGTTTATGAAGACCTCAAAAAAAATCTCGGGGGGGAGGGAAAAGGGGAAGTTCTCCTTGGATCCTATGTATTACTAATTAAATAAATAAATAAAAATTAAAAAAAGAAGAAGTTCCTACATCAGTTAGCTAGCTTTACCTAATTACCTAATACCTCACATTTTCATTCCTCACTAGAATAAATGATTTTTACTTCTTTTGTGAAGTGGTACCTAATATGCTTCATTTTCAGTGAGTGAGGGGAAAACTTCTGCGAAAACTTAGGTACTGACAACAGCACTACAAATAGTCAAAAGAACTTGCATGCTTGTAGCCAAGATTCTCCTAACACTTAGAACATCATGGCTGGGGGGTAAATAAAATTGTTCCACTGCACCAGAGGTGAACAGAGCTAGCTGGGGAATTACTACAGCAAACGTACTTCAGGACAGCACTATGGATGTACTCCAGCTCCAGGGAGCAGTAAAAAGCAGACATGATCTCATAAGAAACCACATAACAGCTGGAGGAGGTGTTTAAAACTGAAGAATGGCTTAAGCAGATTTTATTCTCATTTAGCTTTCTGGCAGCTTTTTTTTCTCCACAAGCCCAGGTTCAGAGCTGTACAGCTTTATTCCATGCAGTGAGGTTACCATAATGTTATTATCAGAAATGCAAGCAACATAAAATGACTATTGTTTCCAAGGCTCTAAGTTTTAATAGCAGAACTAATCACCTGCAACAACAATGCAGTTTCTATTTATGTTAACAGCTTTTTACACTTTATGCTCAATAAAACTAGAAGCTGTTTAGGTGGTTATCTTTTTCTAAAATAAACAATCAGTTTTAAAAGGCAATACAGAATGAGCTAATAGCCAGAGATGTAATGATATAAATACAAGCATCAGAAATCACATACTGGCTACAAAGATATATGTATCTGTGAATGCAGTCAGATCATTTCTCAACATTTCCTTTTCCTTTGATAATCATGGAATTTCAAATTTAGCTGTAAGCCAGACTATTTTCCTACCCCTAAGTTGTTAAGAAAAAGTTCATGAGGTGCAAAAAAGGTTTATATGAAAATAACCTCTTTCATTTACAATGGTACTATTTTCATACCTACTTAGTCCAAACCATCTGGAATATTACTAGTCACTTTTTTCTAACTTCAGTCTGCTTTGACCTGTCAATAGATTTATTTTAGAAAGAACATTTCCATGTTGCTTCTTTAAAAGTGTAGTATAATATTTATTAGTATACTTTTTTTTTTTTAAAGAGCTTTATTATTTGACTAAGGAAAGTTCAGAATTGGTCTGAATTATTATTCTGGCCCCTTTAAGAAAACATACCATCTGTATTTATAATCCATATGGAATTTTCTCCTAAAACGTAAAATATTCAAAGTAGCTAAGAGTCCTCCTATAAACACAAATTACATGGTTTATCATCATACGGAGTTCACCGGAAGAAAGCCATATCTATTTTTGCATTTGCACCGCACGATAATTATTTTGCTTGTGAATCCTGGCAACCAAAAACCAACCTAGTGTTGCAGCATTTATTTGACCAAAACTAATCCTGAGAAGACTTTTTGAAAAACACATTCACAAACACTACCAGTCCTTTCACACTAATATGAACTCTCAAAATGCTAAATAAAGTTTGTTTTAAATGGTACTACTATTGTCTTTTCCCCAAAAGACAACATAAGTGCCATTTGTATCTATGTTGTCTTCAGTAGAAGAAGGTCTAGTACACCTGACCAAGAAAGCAATTTGCAGAAAAAACATTCTACCCTGTTACTGTCATACGCCTTTGCAGCAGACATACTTGATACTTGGAAATCAAAAGAATCAAATAGATTAAAAAATGGAAATGCATTTAGAAAGCTGTGGAGAAGATGTACCAGCACTGCAATTTGTTAATTCAAAAAAAGTTTTCTCATGTTGAGGGCCCAGCTGCTCAGTTAACAAAAATAGCACAACGGTGACAGGCTAACAGCACACCTTATACGCAGACCAGAAAGTTCTGGAAAGCAGAAAAGCTGATAATTTCGCACTAAATACTAATTAAATATTTGCTACTGGTCTCCATTTCAAAAACATCTGTGTATCAGAAGAAACATCTATCAAATTTTTATCTCTTGTAGATGCTGGTGGACCTGCAAGAGAACAGATAGAAATATAAATATCTGATACCGTAACCACATACCCGTGCACACAGACACTCAAACAAGCCTTTTATCTGAAAGACTACATACCATCTTAATGTCTGGCCTTCTGTTTTTTTTCTCATTCAGGCACTGATCAGCAATTGAATACATTTTATGAACTGACGGTGCATCCCAGTCGCTCATCTTTTCATCAACATAATCCTCAATAGTTGCTTCCTCATCCTCAATTTCATCTTTGATACTTAACTACAAAAGAGTTTGAACCAATGAGCAGATAACACCGTAAGCATCTGAACATTATGTATTCCACACTAAGACTTTGAAAATTGCTTTTGAGTGTTTTCTCAACCACTTTTCTAGACAAAGAATGACAATGGTTCAGCACCATTATTATTCATCAACATCTGCAGAAAGAGCACATGAGACTATAAATGGACTACACATTTTTATTATAAATTATTTATAATTGAGTTAACACAAAATTGTAAAGTAATTTTCTTTAAGCTGCATCATACAGCTTTAACTTTCTCCCCGTTCAAGGCTCAGTTTCTTAGTATTGTCTCAAGACATTAAGGGAAGCAGCATGATCAACATAAAGTATTTATGTTTACTTAATAACCCACAAATATGCAAGCTTAAGTGTGAGTCATTTCTTTTTTTTGTCAACTTTATAAAGCCTCTTTCTGTAAACTGATGCTTTCTGTCACCAGTCTCAGTGGCTGCTCTATCTATTCTAAAGGAAACTTCTAGTCTGAAATACATTTCTATATCTGACTGTTTTAGTCCAAAGCTCTCCAGCTCCAACACACTTGAAATACGTTATCTGTAGTCAAAAATACTGTTTGAGGAACACCTCAGACAACTCAGCACAATGAATGAAGTAAGAAATAAAAGGTCAGTGAGTAGAAGCAGATCTTCTGCCTTCCTCTATGGGTCAGTCTGAAATAGCTGACTAACATTCAACTACCCCAAAATTTGCGAAGCTAAGGATTCCACATTATCTTGCACTGACCATCCTCTTTATGCTCCCAAATGTACATTACAAAGATAAAACTGTACCAGTCAAACCATACTTTATATTCCCTTTTAGAGCCTATCTCTGAAAAAGCCTGCTTAAAAAAAGAAAACAAACCCCAAACCAAAACCTCAAGATTCAGTTTGACAGGTCCTCTAAGCTCAACAGGGTAAGTATTATGCCACTCCAGAAGATACAGTTTAGAGGAAAAAAATTGTATTAGTAGCACACAGGTATTCTTAAAGCTGTGAAAGAAAATGATCTGCTATCAAACAGGATGGAACAAAACCAATCCAAACCTCAATGCTATTTCATACTTAGTAAATAAGTAAATCTTTATGTAAAAAAAAAATTTTAGGAAAACCCTGGATTAAGTATTTCAGAATTTAATTTTAAGCTAAGTGAAAAGCTAAATTAAGAACAGCCTTGTAAGATTTTTAATTCAAGAGAGTGAACTCTGAGACATTAGCTTCCTAATCAGTAGACTGAATTACTCATTGAATAGTAAAAAAGAAAACAAAATTCAACCCTCCCCACACCCTGAAAAAAAGCCCTTACATTCCAAATTTCCCTAAGGTTAAAACCACAAGGTTTTTGCAAATTATTAGTAAAGTTGAAGGGGATGAAAATTGATACAGGAATGGTAAGAAGTATAAAGAACCATAAAGAAACAACTGAGATGAATACTTTAAAATGTTCCGGTGAATGAAAAATTATCAGGGTATCTAGGTATAACAGAAGCACGCTGATAAAGCATAATGTTACTACAATAAGAAGCAGTATCAAAACAAAGAGAATTATAGTATCAGATAGGTGGAAGATGACCTCGGGGACTAAACAACCTTCTACAAGCCAAGAGAGAAAAGTTTCAGCCTCACCTCTAAGACAAACATTGACCCAAGAGATGTTTTCATAACTATGTCTTTTGATGACTAACTTGATTGTCTCAAAACCTGTTAACTGACTATGTTTTCATATAAAGTGATCCTGGAGCAGTGGGAGGGGAAAAGAAAGCAAAAGGAACATACCAGTAACTGTGGCTCCCGATGTTCGTCTACTGGAGGAAGTCCCGTTATTATTTCTAGTAAGACCTAGGAGAAAAAAAATCAGAAGAGAAAATGAAGCACAGAATAACCCTTAGCATACATACCATGTGCAGAAAGGACCATGATACCCAGCCTTTCAAACAAATGCTCACAAGAGCTGTATTTGTCCAAAGATAGCTCTCTACACAACTGATTATTGTTGCTGTTGTTCCTACCTTTATTTTCATTAACTGTTATTAGCAGCGTGGCTTATGAATTTCAACACAAGTTTTTCTCACCCTACACTGTGTTGCTTCAAAGCAAGATGGAAGGATTTCCAAAGTATTCAGTCACAGTATCTTGCCAACCTCCCCATGAAGCTAAATGCCATGAAGGAAGTGGTCAATAGCAATTAGGGTCTTGGATCTATTCAGAATGGATTCACTATTCTCCTGAATGTTAAGTTCATGTGTTTTTTGTATTTTAAGGCAAATCCCACATGGACAGCATACTTTTTGTGCTGAAATATAGTAAAACACGCTTAATTTTGGAACATTTTCTTTAAAATTGTTTTCCAGCCTGAGTTACATTTTTGTATGACACTATGCAAGAAAAAACAATGTTCCACATTACTTCAAACTACATTTAGCTAGAACCTGGAATGTTATTTTACTCTGAACTTTCACATGCAAATTCAACATACTCAAATGATTTTAAACCAATGGAAGTTTAGAAACACTATCTTAAGAGCATTATCTATTGGGCAAAAGAAAAATGATAGATCAGAGTAGGTTATTTAATTTCAGATATTCTTGAACTTGTATGCTTTTATCAGTTAAGTACCAAAAAAAAAGTCATATACTGCTTCCCACATTCTACTTACTACTCCAAAACTGAAGATATCAGATTTAGGTGTTATCTCTCCTCGCAGAGCTTCAGGCGCCATATAGGCTGCTGTTCCAACAATTCTTTCAGTCATGATTGTTTGTGTGAATGTTACAGATGCTCTTGCAAGTCCAAAATCAGAAATTTTGGGCATATATGTATCAGTTAATAAGATATTTGCACTGAGGGAGAGGGGAGGGGAGAAAAAAAAAAAAAGAAAAGAGAATTTTCCAAAGCAGTACAGTAATTAAGACTAGTAACTCTTTAGCAACCAAATGCAAAACTGCTATTTGGACTGGTTCTTGACATCTAAGATATTTCTACATTATTCATACAACAAAAAACGTAAGAGTTAATTTTGTTGGAAATTGCTTGACTTAATTAATTACTCGAAATAAATCAAGAACTGGCTGCATGCATGCAAAAAAAAAAAAAAAGGGCGGGGGGAAACCCCAAGGCAAAAAAACAAACACCACCCCCCACACCCAAACCCTACACATACAAAAATTTCTTCTAGGAGACCAATTATGTTACACCCATATTTTGGATCTGAATAGTCTTTCTTTAAGAAGGATAATAGAGAACAGTTAGCTCTGATCAACTGGTACTGAATAACAGTATAATTCTTAACTGTCTACATCTCTACTTAGACCTAACAAAAGTAGGATTTTATACCTATACCTAATATGATGTCAACCATTACAAATTCACATGTCAAATTAATACTAATATTCTTATTCTTCTCTTGGAAGAGAAACAGAAAACATTAATTCTGGAATAGTATATGTGCTGTGTTTCCATTTGATCTCCAGCTTTTACTTCCCATAAAAAAACCCTGAAGAATGAGGCTCATCTAAAAGACCTTAACACTTTCATAAAATACTCAGTGGGATGTATTACAGCATAAAACTTCTACTGTTTTTTAAACTTGGAGCACTTGGAACCATTTTAACATCACTTGATTTAACATTTCTGTAATCCTAATTTTCTGACCTCCTTAATGGAACTAGAAGAAAACCACATAGCCAGATACAACATGTAACACTTACTAGAAACAATATTTCTGACTTCCCCTTATTGTTCACCAAACCTTCTCAACAAAATTAACAGAGGTGTAAGTTGCAACAGATCACTTGGTGTTAGAACTGCTGTAAATAGTGTTAAATGTAAGACCACTGCAAAAGGCCAAAGACTAGTCAAGGTGTCACCCACCAACTGGTTTTGTATTTAAAGCTCAACTTCTAAAAGAAGGAAGAACAGGATCACAAATTCATAAATCTGAGCTTCTTATCAACTTGAGTCAAGCCCAAAGAGTGATCGCTTTTTTGATATACCACAAAGAGCACAACAGAAGCAAGTTTTACTGCAGCTGTCAAGCTTCAAGAGATAAATGAACTATTTCCTGGGCATAACCAAGCCAAAGAGCCATGGACAACTCTGAGAACACCCACTTAATCACGTCCCCTCTAGCCTACAGAGAAGCTGTTCTAGTGCCGGTGTGGTTTTGAATTGTCTCCCCATGTCATAGCAAAATGAAGACTGAAGTTAATCTTCCTAGATGTCTCTTCATCTAAGTTTTACCTGGGAGTGGCAGCACTATCAATAACACCAACCAAATTTACTGAACTATTCACACTGCAAGCGCAAGAGGTTGCAAAATGGAATACAAACAAAAAAGAAAACAAAACAAACCCCAAAATATGATCAACTCACAGCAGTTAGAGGGTAGAGTAGCTAAGGTAAAAGAACACGTCCCTTCCAGTCATTAAACTTGTCCAGAGGCTTTAAGCAGGGAAGAAAGAAGAAACATTAATTGTCAAAGCAGCAAGCACGTTCTATGAGGCAGCTAAAGCAAAAGCTTGTTCCTCACAAGCTGGAAGGTCACAAAACGAAAGTGGCCTACATTCAGCAGAGTTGCCAGAAGCCAGAAAGCTGTTGAAACATTCATCCATGACACCCAATCAGCCAGTTGCTCCTTCTTAACCCACAGAAGGAGTAAGGCATCTGGGGCTTTTCTTCAAAGATTTGGACTGCTTTGGTATTTAAAAAAAAAAAAAAAACAATACAACAAACTGTAGCAAGGAAGGGGCAAAAAACCCCAAAACAAAACGAAACCACAAACCAGAAAAAAACCCACCAAACCCTTCCACAAAACCCTCACATTTTCTGAGCTCCAATATGCCTAGAAAAGAGTCTGGTATAACAAGCAAGTGAACATTATCCTTGAGGAATCCTGAACTTTGTAAACCTGACTGAAGTAATTTTACTGTCTCCAAAATAAATAGCATTAAATCAAAGGAGACACTCTGAAAAAATGTTCTAGGAAAAAGAAAAAACAGGCGGGTTTTAATCTGAAAAATTCCCCACTTAAAAAGTCATTATGTACTCTAACAGCAGCTTTTTCATTAGCAGAAGTTGTGAAAGAACAGAACTTCTGGGTGTCCTCACAGCACTCAAATAACTACTTGATAGTAACAGATTAGAATAGCCTCATAATTATCTTTAGAAATTCGTACTGGTCATGTCTTTGAGGCACAGACAAGATTATGGTGATGGATGTCACTTGCAGAAAAAGATTGTGCCCTTGACTGAAGCAATGCTTCTTGCAGTTTCTTCTCTCTAAAATGACTTTACCAGTGGGAAGAAGAAAAAAGAAAAAAAAAAGGGGGGAAAATGCAGGCAGTGACAGTCAGCAGCTTTTACCTTTTAATATCTCTGTGAATATGATTATTTTCATGCAAAAAGTTGATGCCATTTGCTGTACCTTGAACAATTTTACATCTTGTATTCCAAGAAATTGGTGGAGTGTCATCCTTGAATAAGAAGGGAGAAAGGCAAGTAGAAAGGTGAAAGTCTAACATACATGCTTGCATAAAACAAAACAAAACATACAAAAACCCCACAATCCAAAACCAGCTTCTTGCTATGTTTTGTGGTTTTCAAGTAAATCATTACAAAGACTAATAGCATACATTTCTTAATTTATTTGGGCAGAAATACATGTATTTGTCACATTCAGTTCTTTCCCCTGCATTTTGCCTTAGATTAATTCACTCGTTGCAAAAAGTGTTCTTGTGATAATATTCAACTCTGACCCTACAAGGCCAGCTGCACTACAAAGAACTACCTGTATTACAACATCTTCCACTTTGTACCAGCACCAATACCAGAGCCTTTCAACCCAAAGCAAGTAATTCAAAGCAATCAACCGTTCTTACTAACAATGACAAGTCAATCTTCCAGTGGTTTTGGATTTACCACTTCAAGAGTTTAGCTCGATTCATGTAACTAACTAGACCTTAGAAATGAGGACAGCTATATTTCAAAACCACTTCTTAGTCTTGCCAGTGGCCAAGGGAAGAGGATTAGAGTACCTCACCATTCTATCACCTCCATCGCCTGCTCCTCAAAGTCCAGACAAAAAGATGACATAAGCAAAAGTCCATGCTTCAAACACATCCAGTGAAGTCACAAAATGGAGTTATCAGCAAGAACACACATTCAGTAAGCATATTCCTCACCTATTTGACCTTATCAGAACAAGATTCTTTCTGATTTATAGATCCTGATTTAGATTCTTTATGATTGATATCGTAAGTTTGTCTCTTCCTTGTAAAGGGCTCAGTTATTTCTACTTCAGTTTTCAATTACCACCAATCTTGTAAGCTCACTTGATCATAACAGTCAGAGTTACATGGATGAACGTTTTCATACACATTCTTGTCAAACACTGCTAATTTCTACAGATAAACTTCAGTAAAACCTAGTCTCACTTCTGCACTCAGTTAAAAAAAAAAAAATTGCACATGTGTAAATGCGTGCAAACAAATCAACCAAACCAACCTGAGACAGCAGTGCTACCAAACATAGCCAGTCCTTCCCCCAACCACTGCTACTCATTCTCATCTTAACACCACTTCTTTCCTGTTGGGGCAGAAGTATTTGTGCAGCCCTGCAAAAGAAACTTCTCCAGGTGACAATTAAAGATTTTTTTCACCGACTATTTTTTCACCCTGATCTAGCACTTTCTCCAACTACTAAATGCTTCAGCCAGTACAACAGGAAGACGAGTGCAGAAAAAAGCAAAATGACATTTTTTAGGTCTAGGGGCACAGATGCATTGAAGTAGCGCCAGTTTAAAATGTTCACTAGTTACAACCTCAGAAGCTGCATTTGCTTAGTATAAAGCAGGTTTTTTAACTCCTTCAACAAACTAACATGGACACTCATCTACTACTTTAAGTCTGGCTTGCTGTTGGTAACACTCTAACAACCATTTGTCCTTCATACACAGAGCTGCCTCACCAAAACCAAAGCAACTTATTATTTATTGAAGGCCAAGGCTAGAAGATACGTCATTTGATTAAATCAGAAGAAAGCATTGCATTTACACAAAATACTAACTAAAAAAAGTATTTCCCATTTGTTTAGGCACTTCAGAAAGAGATACACAGACTATGAACATTGTGTTATAACCACTATCACAAGGGCAATTAACAAAGGGCAATTTCACAATGCAGAATCCAAGAACTAGCAGCAAACATGCCAATGTCACAACTGGGAACAATACTGCAGCACCCTCTGCTCCACTCCACACAGGCACAGCAAACCCAAGCTCCTGAGTCACTTCAGGTACTGGTACATGACACTGTATTGTCAGCCTGCTTTGACTTTAATGTGCCTAAAACATTTGTATAAAACATTATCGGAGGCATACCTGTTATCATATTTGTCTTCTAGAACAGAGAAATAAGAGGTAAAATGTTGTTTGGCCATTACAGTTCAGTACTGTTTCAAAGTCACTTCATAGGTATATTTCATATACTTCAGCAAAGTAAGAAAACTGGAAGCTAGATAAGATTCTACTTACCAGACAAGCAAGTCTGTCAAGCAATGAACCATTGGGCATGTATTCATACACCAGACATGGCTGAGCACCATCACTTGAGAAACCAAGCAATTCTACTAGATTCTCATGCTGACACCTATAGCAAAAAATTATATTCATACACGCTCTGAAAGACTTTCAACATTTGACGAAAATACAAGGCAGAGGGAACTTGATCCCCAATTACTTGTTCTAGCCCTACTGCTCATAGCCAGGTTTCTGCAGTGGTGCTTTAAAACGAACAAAATACACTCATGTTGTATATGAAAGATTCTCACTTAACATGATAATCATTAAGTTATACTAGAAAGACAAAAATAAGGGACCACACTAGCTAACGCATTATCTGCCAACTTCGATTCCCATAAAAGGCTATAATGACATTGTATAACTGTACTCACTTTGCCATCATTTTTATTTCTTGATCAAATTGCTGTTTCAATTCCTGAACACTAACATCAACCATCTACAAAAGGAAGTATTTGATGTTAATATCACTGGCCATATTAAAATGCACAGTTGTTCATTAAAAAAATTGTAAGCCTTTCTTTACATTAGTTACATGTAACAACTACTTAACTGTTTACAGTATTTTTTTTACTCAACTCAAAAATAAAGTATCAGAACATGATTCTTAAATTTCCTGGAACACAATATTATTGGACAAAAGGATCCAGTTTCAGCACAGTCACCAACTTACCCATTTTATTTCACTGCCATTACTTACTAATAGCACTTACTCATTACCAAATTAATTATTCACACAAACCATTGGTTATGAAGAATAAAATTATGCAGCAATACCTATGCAGCTTGTGAATTGCTCATCTGATTCTGAAAGGGAAACCTCACCAGCACCCCTTCCCTTCTGTCTCTCCTTGTGTGCTGGGGAAGGAGGGGAACTGGGGGAGCACTCTGCTCTTCCAGACAACTTGCCTGAGCCACTCAAAGGAGAGCTACTGAAAAGGCAAGGCTACATCTCTGGTGACTGTGCTGACTCACACCACTCATGGGACAACAGGACAAGGTTCTCAACCCAACTGATTCCACTTTTTGAAGTTTATCATTCAACACTTTCCACAGATAAACAAGTCTATTTCTATAAAGTACACAGTCATTAAAAACATCCAGGACAACTCACAGCAACGAGTTTCTTTACAGCCACATTTCTGCCATTGATGTAGCCTTTGAACACAACGCCAAAGCCACCTTCTCCCAGTTTATTACCTCCAGCTGATTCTGGTCGTGCATCAAAATTATTTGTAATGTTTTCCAACTCATGAAATGAAAAATTATGGAAATCTGAAAGACATATTTGCCATTTAGCACAGAGCTAGATTTTCACTTAAGGAACAAGTGTAATGAATAGATTTTCTGCTTCAGTTCTATTAAACCAAAAACTTTCTACCACACAAATCCTGACATAGTGAATCCTGACATCACTTGCAGCTTTGTGATGAAGATACCAGAAAAAAAAATGAAATGCAGACAAATATATATAATTAGCTACGCATAATTTTCTTCACACTTAGCACTGTAGCAGTCTGCTGATTGTATTCTTGTTAATACTCACAATACAAGTAACAGAAATGAAATGTGCAGCAGACCACAGAGAGTGCCACACTGCGTCAGGTGTAAAAATATAACTAGATCACATCATGTTTCTGGTAGCAACCCAAAAGTGGACCTTTAGGAAGGAACAGACCAATGATACATGTTCCTAGAATGTTTTCTTTAGTCATCTTTTCTCCAACATTCTTAATCATTTCTGACATGCAAAATCCAACTCTAAAAATGCAAGATGCCAAACAGTCTACAAAATCAGTATTGAAAAAGGGCAACAGGATTA
This sequence comes from Phaethon lepturus, assembly GCF_000687285.1. Classification (NCBI taxonomy): domain Eukaryota; kingdom Metazoa; phylum Chordata; class Aves; order Phaethontiformes; family Phaethontidae; genus Phaethon; species Phaethon lepturus. The sequence continues at coordinate 32,326 of NW_010511284.1, forward strand.
TGTGTAGCACAAAATAAACTGCAATTTAATTAACAGTCAAGTTTTCCATCACAGCCTCATTGGCAACGTGCATCTCATATTCACTCATCTTATCACCCAAGCTAAATTCACAGCCACACAGAACAAGAGCAAATGCAAGATGCTGTTTCCCATAGATGCATGATGATAGAAATATCGTCATTACTCTAATGCATTGCTATGAGTTATTTCATGTGGGGTGAAGGACAGATCAGCAAAAAAGATTGTCTAAGTGTCTACCTGTGTTACTGGACTGTGAGCTGCTATTTTCTTGACTTAAGTAGGAAGGAGCTGAATGTTGCTTCTCTGTACTCAGAGCTAAAACAGGCTTTACAGATGCCACTTCTTTTTTCTGTATAGGCAGTTGTTTCTCATGTATAGGCAAGGTTTCCTGTGAAGAAAGAGGCAATCTAACTTCTTGTGCCATCCTTACAGCTTCTGAAAATAGAATTTAGAAAAAGTGTCAAGTACATGAGGAATCAGAAAAAACAAGTAACATTAATGCTAGTATTTACTAAGATTAGGAGACACGTAAGCGCCATGAGAAGATTATATTCTGTCACCATGTGCAAACTGCAGGAGTCTTTATTTAAACTTGAAACTCTTATTTAAACTTGTTATTACAAATAACGGAAAATAGAAAATATATCCACTTTTGGTTATTTTGACCTAATAATTTCTAATTTTCAGGTTACTGTGAAGTTCTTTAGCATCTTAGAAAACTAAGAACACAGTACAAAATGCACAAGAGTAACAGTTACCTGGAAGCAAAAGGCTTGCTGGTGCTAGGAACTGATTCCTAATCAGCAGATCCACCAGATCACCGACTGTACAGTTTGTCGTTCCCCAGTCATAAAGCAATTCACATGTGGGGCTCTTTCCCATTTGTACAAATGCCTCAAATCTCCTTAAAAGATAAATTAAGACTGATATTTAAAAAAAAAGTGACCTTGAGAACCATGAAGAAGGGAAAGATATTAAAGGTAAATGACAAAAAAAAAAAAAAAAATTAAAACAACTTGCTGAATGTATTGAACTGTATTGTACAATTATTCACAAATCTTCTGAAAACGCAGCTAAAAAACCTAAAGAAACTCAAACTCCGGGAAAAAATATGGAAAAGATGGGAAAAACTAATGGAAAAAACTAACGCATACATGGCTTCAACATTTTGTCCAGGACCCATAACATATTGACACATGGAACTAACCGAGAAGAGCATGTCAGCGAGAGACACAGGACAAGTCAGAGCCAGAGCAAATGGAAAAAAAAATGTTTTCCATCCATTTGGCATTCACACTTCATTTTGAATATTTTGAGATGGGCATTAAGGAGAAATTGAGATCCCGTACTCTGGCTGATTTATTATTATTATAGAAAGACAAACAAAGATTCAATGCTAACATCACTAGAAAGACTGGAAACCCGAGATGGTATGTAGGATATTTAAAAGGTCACAACCTTTGAAATAGCTTAAGGATTCAACAAGCCCTTCAAGCAACAAGGTGTTTGTAAAATACTGCTGACATTACTTCTCAGTTAAAGTTGCTAGTTCTAGACCTTGGGCTCCCCACATTTGTTGCACATTTTCTTGGGAACAGTGAATTAGGAGTTTACAATCCAGTTGTCTCTTGTGTGAAGATGCACAATAAAGTCAACATTTACTAGACACCAGGGTACAGAAAGTTACACAGCCAATGCTCTATTGCTAAAAATAGGTAGGTCTGTGGCTCTAATTAATTCTACTTTCCTCAGTCAATTTTCTTTGGCTACAGCTTGTCTGAAAACTGAACTACAGAACAATTAGGAGTAATTACTCTGAGTTCCCTAAGGAAACAGTACTGTAACACGCAAGCACCTGCTGGCACACACACTGAAAGAAGTTACAGCAATGGGATGAACTACAATATGGGATGGACGACGGTATTTATGTTAAACAGCTAATAAGCAAGATATGTCACATGACTTCGATGCAAGACCTTATATGCATTTGATTGTATCTGCTTTCACCAGACGCGTCGGTTATGTCTACTGCTAATTTCTTCCACCCTTCTTGGGGATCGATGAAATCCGTAGAAAGCCCCTGGCCGCCTATGGATCCCGTAGCCAATGCAACGGACGTACGTTGAAGTCGTTACGGGCTTGCTCATCTTCAGCTCCTAAGGCACACGAACGGCGCCGTTACCCAAGGGGCTCGCCGGGGCTACGGCAAGCCAGCCAGGCCTCAGACCCGACGGCGCAGCTGCTTC
>NW_010511285.1:0-24647 GCF_000687285.1 Phaethon lepturus
GCTCCTCGCTCCTTTTGTCTGTCGGAGGAGCTGCGTGCTTAGCCCTGCCCAGGGGCAGCCTGGCCGCGGGGACTGGGGCTGAGAGGAGAGGAGTCGGTGGCTGCTGCACGGTCAGTGTGTTCTTCAAATCAGTCTGAGGTTACTTTTTTTTTTAAGTAGATCTTTTTTGAAAGGACTTTAGAGAGCGTAGTTTTAATTCAGCTGCGACTGAAGGCGACGCTTGGTCCCCCCCTTCAATCCAAGGAGCTGCTCAAGTGAGGGTGGTCTGTGGGGGTCTGGGAGTCGCGCTCACCTACTCAGCTGTGTGTGTCGGTAGAAGTGTAAAGATCATATTTTTTTAGTACTTTGCTCGCTGATTTAACACTGCAAATTATCCATCTTTGAAATGTACCCTGTTTTCAGTACCGTCCCTCGCATGATCTTGTTTGTTTAGGGACTTTTCTGTTAAAGGTACTGTGGCCAAGGTGTTTCAAATTTTGCTTTCTAATGGATCGTTGCACTCTACTACACAGATAACCTTCGATGATTGCTGTCATTTTTGGTACGTGTTTTCATTTGCCATAATTGTGTTTAGTTACTCTCAGTATGAAAGTAGACGCAACCAAGTGCATTTAACGTAGGAAGTAGGCCCCACTCGGAGCAGCAGCATGACTTGTTGTGCCCATGAGCACCGGAGAGAAAGCCTCATTCGGGAATGACCGATCGGGGAGCACTGAAATGCTAGATATATTTTAAGGTGTTCCTTTTTTTAAAGGAAAGATGGTTGTCCTTTGTCTCACAGTGTCGGTGCTTTCGTGTGGGAAGGCTGCTGCTTACTAGTGTGCTTCCATGATTGCAGTTTCCTGGAGCCAAGGTGTGGTAGTGCTGCTGCTTCCTTTGGCAAAACCAGTTATTTTACTCTGTAATGCTTTTGATTTTAGAGGGAGTACACTTTACAGTGGAATAATGTGGAGAATGCTTAGGAGGAGGAGGAGGACAGGTAAATCTGTTCTCCCTAATGTTTCTTTACTGAAAAAAAGTTAACGACAAGAAGTCTTACTCTGTAGGTCCATCTGTTATCTTCAGAGTATCAAGGGTAAACAGAGTTGTCAACCAGAAGCATATGGCAGTAGGGACCCACCCTTCAGAGAATTTAAAAAAGATAAAATTGCCAAAACTAAAAATATATGCTCAGGTATTAATATAACTTTCCAACTTCAAAAACTGGCTAGTTTGCAGTTGGAGGACCCTGTTAGGCATGCTGCTTCTCAACAAAGAAGTTCAGCGATGAGAACAAGTTTTTCTTTGTTGTTCAGAGGTGTTTCTCCCAAACTAGCACTGACAGGGAGACCCAGTTGCTGGGCAATCAACTGATTTATTACAGCTGCGAGGCAGGCAGAAGGTGCTGGATACTTCGGGGAACTGAATAGATTGCCGATATCATGTCTAGGGGAGCGTCTCTGCTGTAGTTTTTTAAAGCAAATTAAGAAGTCAGACGGTACTTGCATAAATAACTATTGAATCCTTAACAAGTAGCTAGAGAAAAAGGTACGTACATTGAATTTAAAACATTCCAGTGAGCAAACAGCAGGCTCTTATTAATTTAAAACAAATTGAAATTGTTCTTTTTAAAAAGGAATTTTGCATCCCTGCCAGTATAGTAAAATGTAGTGCCTCCCTTTTCAGTTCCAGCTAGTCATATGTGATTATTGTTACATTAACTCCGTAATGGTATATAGAGTACCATTTCTTTCTTGTTTGTGCCCATTTTAGTGAGATTAATGTTTCAAAGATATGTGATACTGGTTTCTGTCAATTCACAATAAATACCATCTCTTATTTGCTGGTTTTGCTGCAACTTGGTAATATAAAATTAAACAGAGAAAATGCCATGTATAAATTAATATCTTGTCAAAATTTAATGTATTTTCTATTGCTTCTGGTGCTCTTTTCTAAGGTTCTATGGGCTCAGTAGTTTTTGTTGTTGATGTTGCCTCAGTTGGAGAGAAATATTTAAAAGGTAATTTTCTGCAGGCTGTAATAATAAGGCATCTCTCATCAAGCACATTGTCTCAAAATGACTCAGAACTTGTTGTCAGTCCTGTTCTGAGTTACTGCTGACCTTTCCAGAAAAGAAGAGTAAGTGAAGATAGTGATACAGGAAGCTTTCTGGCAGCCACATGACCTGCCAGTGATAGCAAAACATTGCAGAATAGGTCTTGGTTCAGACTGCCAATGGCTATTTTTATCGTTATCTAGCGTTTCTGCGGTTTGAGGAGCTGGAATTGTCATGCTGAGTGATGCATATTGGTTAAGTACCTTTTCCTTGCCTCTCCACAAAACTCTCCCGACTGCAAGAATAACAGAGGCACTTTTGAATGTTATTTGATACTGACTATTGTGTCATTGCATAATGGAGGGGTGTTGCATTTGACACTGATATTTGGAAGCTAGATTTACTGAAGTTAGGGAATTGATTAGAGGAGCATGTGCACCAGCCTGAATTGCTCTTTTGGCCTAAATCAGTTCCGCTTGAAGCTACCTGACAGAGTTGTGATGGAGGGAGGCTCTTCAAAAAGGAGTCAGAGGAAGCATTGACAACAAGTGTGCCAATCCAAGTATGAATGTTTTTGCTCCAAATTAAAGAGTAATGTTCATTTTTAAGTATCTCCAGAACGTCAGTTACTATTATGTAGTTTGGAACTCTGAGAGTTCAAGCGCTCCAGTTTAGAAAATGGCATGCTTCCTTCCCCTTGAGTACTTAATCTGGTCGAGTGTGCTCTGTACAGCAAGTAATGCAGAAGCAGCATGCGTTTGCTTTGAGGAGTTTTAAGACTATCAAAGGAGAGCACAGAATGCCTTTTTGCAGATCCAGAGGCAGTTTGTTGTTGTTGTAATTGGGCATTTAAGAGGAGGGGAGATGAATGTATAAAGTAGAAATGATACAGAAACTGAAAATGGGTTTTAATCAGTGCCGTCAGGTGAAATACTGCATGCAGATGTCTGCTAATTCCTATTAGAGCACAGTCTTTCCATGCACTTTAATTTCTGAAACTTACGCTGAAATTGGAAGCAGAGTAGCTGGAGGCATTGGCAAGACTGCAAAGCGTCACAGAGTGAATCAGTTGAATTTGTATGATGTGCCACACCTTCAGCACTGTTGTGCAAATCATTTAATTATGAAAAGTACTCTGGAACAGCTCAGATGTGGTATTTCTCAACAACTTTTCATAGACTCATGAAACCACAGGGAGCCATGCCTCACCTAAGTGAGATTGCAATCTTCTAAGCACACCTGTGCAAGTCTGAAGAGTTTTTCTGACTTTTTCTTCTGTGTGATTGAGGATTCATTAATTGTTCTCACTGGACTCAATGATTGTTCAATGTAGAACTTAAAAGTTCTTTTTTTAGAAGAACAACTGCAGGCAGGTAGGATTGTGTCTGCTGAAATGGAGATTTGGTGATTTTTTTTTTTTTAAGGGAATTTTACTTCTGAAGTATGCTTAAAACTGTTGCTTTTCAGATCACTGTCAGCTGAATAATTTTTTTTCTTAAATAACATAATTTTGTTACATAATTCTGGCTGTGGACTGGTATTTACTGCAAAAGTTAAATATATTTGCCTGAAGTCTGTTTCTTGCATTCTAACTTGTGTTGGAGAGCTGTAATTTCACTGTTGGTCAGAAGTATACATTGTGGCATTTGCAAATGATGCAGGGACCATAAAAAGTACAGAGGAGAGCTAGCATGAGGAAGCTCTTTGAGGCCTAGTCAGTGATGATTAAGGTGGAAATCCATGCTGAATTAATGACATTTTTTCTGTGTTTGAAGTAATTTACTAAATTACTTAGTAAATTCAGTTAGTTCAGAATAACCCTGAATATCACTGAATGCTTTATTTATATTGTGAGAGCAAATGTTTTGGGCTGCATAGGAGAACTTTACTGGGTCAGACTGCTTTTGATGTTTTTTTGTGTCCCTCCCCCCTCCGTTTTTGTTTTCTCAGTGAAAACAGTTACACTGTTCTCTTTTCACTGGGGTAGGTAACAGCATTCTGCCACAACTGTTTTTTTTGGCACTGGACTGTTGCAGTCAGTGCCAGAACAAATACACCATAAAAGCTCGGGCACACAGGCTTTAACCCTCTTGGCTTTCCTTTTCATCTCTGCTCCTTCATTAGTGTTTCTTCTCCGTCTCCATGAATATTTGTCTCTCCATTTGCTTTTTCTTTTTTATTACTAGAGGTCCTCATTTCCTCTTTCCTTCCATTCTTCCTAGAATACAGGAGAAGGAGAGAGAACTCACTGAAACTGGATTGCGGTAGGTAGGATCTTCTTCCTATGAAAAATTCTGTTCAGTCAGCTGCACGTAGACTCAGGGTAAGCTCACGGACAGTGTGTGGACCTAGTAGTCTGTATGTGTGAGGGTTATTTGTCACCCTACATCTGGTGTCCTCGTTTCAGTTGGGATAGAGTTAATTTTTGGATACTGTCCTGGTTTCGGCTGGGATAGAGTTAATTGTCTTCCTAGTAGCTGGTATAGTGCTGTGTTTTGGATTTAGTATAAGGTTGATAACACACTGATGTTGTGTTGTTGGTTGTTGCTTCCTATGTTCTACCAGTGAGGAGGTGCACAAGAGCATAGCTAGGACAGCTGAACCAAACTGACCAAAGTTTCCATATATTCCATACCATATAACGTCCTGCTCAGTATATAAACTAGGGGGAGTTGGCTCAGGGGCGGTGACCATGGCTTGGGAACTGTCTGGGCATTGGTCAGTGGGTGGTGTGCAATTGCATTGTGCATAACTTGTTTTGTATATTAATTTTTTCTTCTTTTTCTCCTCATTCTTCTTTTCCCTTGCTGTCCTATTAAACTGTCTTTATCTCACCCTAGGAGTTTTACCTTTTTTAAAAAATTCTCCTCTCCATCCCAACCCTGGGGGGTCGTGTGTGGAGGGAGAGGAGTGAGTGAGCGAGCTAGCTGCTATGTGGTGCTTAGTTGCCGGCTGGGGTTAAACCATGACATCTGGAAAATTAATTTGGCCTGGAAATTACCAGATTTATTCTGAAATTTAAACGACAAAATAAGTATGTAAAACAATTTACCTTTTTTTATTCAGTCACTTAAACTTAATTTCCAAGTTGAGTAGTCTTTCATCTGTTCCTCTGGGTCAGAGGAATGGAGGAATGCTTGTTAGTAACTCTACAGACTTTATAGGCTGTTATATCTCCTTAAATTCATTCCCTGGCTGTCTTTTTAAGTAAAGCTTGTTAGATTTGGCTTTTTTAAACTTTTTCTTGTTTTCCCTAAAACTGTTACTTTTTTTTTTTCTTTTTTTGCCATTTGAATTGGTGCTGATGTGTATGTGCTGACCATGGGGGCAGTACTTACAGTCGCCTGTTTGATAGAGCTTTGGAACCGGTTCTGTTAGAAGATGCACGTTTATTGAGATGGATTAGGGTCTCAATTTCAGTCTTATAAGATAGACCTATTTTTCCTTTTAATTACAAAAGAAGGGGTCTTTGTTTTCAAATACTTGGTATCTTTTTAAAAAGTCAATAAATTTAAATTGATGTTGATTAATATTTTCTAGATTTCTTTTCAAAAATTTGGTTATTCTCTCTACTCAACAAAAATACAATCCGTCACAAAACGTGAACTTTTACATTCAACTTTCACTTGAACGTTAGCTGAGGAAAGAAACTGCTTCAGAGGAAAGAAGTATTTAATTAATTTAAATAATTTTAAATTATTTAATACATTGCCTTTGTTTAGAAGCTAGATGTAATCTTCACAATGATTTTGAAGATAAACTTTGCAGGACAAATTTTGCTACTGACTGTTGCAAAGTATTTAATGGTCTAACTAAAAATCAATTCTTCAAAGCGTACCATACGGTAAGGAGACAGGATAGTCTGAAGCATTGTGGAAGTGGGATATATAAGGCGCACACGAGTGTGCTGGAGAGAGACTCATGTGTCTATGGCAGACTCTTGATTTATCCACAGAGTAATGCAAATCTCATTACAGCTGGTTTAAATGTAAGCAGGATAATAATTTTCACCTGCCTTTCCCAAGCCCTTCAAGATGTGCAGGTATTAAACAAGATCAATGCATTGTTCTTTGTTTTTTCTGTTTGTTGCAAGGTGCTAAAGCCGACCGAGTTAGACTAGTTAATTTTTTTGTCTCATTTGTGCCTGAGTTTCGTAGAGTGAAAGTTTCAGACCCAATTTTTGGAATGAAATTAAGCTTTGAGCCATTTCTCATTTGATCAGTGCCACCCTATTTAGTAAATAGCTTTGCTTTCTGTTTTAACAAACATTCAATACCTAGGTAAAAAGTGGTTAAAGGCCATTAATTAAAATAATCCGTGGAGTTTAGGAAGTGCAACTTCATCAGAAATTTAGGTCTGAAAACTAGTTAAGTCTTTTCTGATTTTTATTTTGAGATTATTGGAGAAAACAGTTTTTATCGTAGAGTAAATTAGAATTATATCTTGACAAATATTCATTGCTTTATGGTGTCCTTGTTATGGGAGCAGTGTAAGACTTTGTGCCCTTAATGATTAATTTCCTTTATTATAAGAAGGTGTTTTAAACTGTACATGACACAATGAATACATTTACTGTTCATCAATCTTAACTGGTATGTCAAAGCAATCCTCTAGTGGTTTCCCCCCACCCCTGGAATACCTTGTGTAATTTTGGATCTTGTGAACGGAATTATGAAATTTCTTTGACATATTTTATTACCCATTTGAATCTAATCACAAAACCCACAGACAACTTGGCAAAATAAGGTGATTCTTCTGGATGTTATCCTGGCCCCCCAATACTGCAAGCAGACAGCCTTTTAACTTCAAAGCCACATGGTACTATCAGGCTTGGGTGTGGGGACTGGAGGTCCTTATCAGTACCAAACAGGCAGATGCTGATTTTTCAAGGTAATTCATAGGTACATAATTTAGGATTCTGTGTGAAGGTGAGCATCTGCTTGTCCATGTCAAAATACAGGTGCATTTTCTCAAGATAGCCATGACCCTTGAAAAAAAATTTTTTTTTACCTTTCGTTCATAAGTTTTTCATTTGGTAACGTTTTTGTCCACTGAGCATTTGATTTCTTTCTTTTTTAATTCACAGGGGTGGTTAGTAATGTGTCTTTTGCTAGTATTGGGAAAGTGGGAATGAAATAGTGGGGACTACAAATAAGTAGATTAATTAATAGGTTATATAAAGAAAGCAAGAAGAATTCTTGCTTTTTCCCCTCTTTTCCTTCCTATTTCTGGCTTGAATGTTTTGACCTGCAATTGATTGCTAACTGACTCAAGAAGATTCCTTTCCTTAAGGGTTTAAAACTTATGTTACACTGTTGGCTTTGCTGTGTTTTTTCTGGCTGCTGTCTGAAAATTAATTTTTGTGTGTCTTGCTCTAACATAAAGATGGAATAACTTTTTTTTTCCCCTTGGAGTGCTACTACTATAATGAGGAACCTTTTTTCTTTTTTTTCTTTCTTTTTTTTTTTTAAATGCATGTTTTCTCTCTGTGGCTTTCAGGTAGGATGTCATTTATGTGGTATGTACAGGAAGATCAACTGCTGTCATTTCTTGACCTAAAGTTTGACTTGACATGTAGAAAGACTAAATTACAAAAAAATACTGCACTACTGTAGCCTGAGTGCTAAGCATCTATGTGTGTGATTGGTAGTGCTAAGTGACCTTACTTCTTTACCATAACAAAAGCAGCAGCACAGCATGCTCTATGTGTCTTTGTATGTTGCTTGCTATAGATGATCTGACTTCGGTTTTGCGCTCCCCCCTCCTTGCCCCCCAGTTCATTTAACCACTTCCTCAGGAACTGACATGTCTGTTTACACTGTTTGAAGGAAGTTCTCCTTACCTACCTGTCTGCTTTTCCACTACTGGATCAAAAATACAGGCAAATAAAAAAGCATGCATTTTTTAACTTCCAAGCTTTTCAGCGCGGAATTCTGATTGCATAATCAAAATACCAAACTGTAAGCCAATGTGGTTGAGCATAACCGGGGAGGTGAATTACATGCAGATGAGGCTAATCACATTGTTCTCTGACAAACCTTCTTCAGTATTAGGAATGTGTTGGTGACTTCAGTGACCTATTTATTCTACGAAAACTTGTTCACCTACCCGTATTTTATATTCTTACTCAGTTTTTGTCTAGTATGTCAGAATTATATATGGTTTTCCACCGTAATAGAGTGGTTCACTGTAACCATCTGTGCAATTTCTCATACAAGACTAAGCAATACTTTTATTTAGTGACAAAGAGGAGGAAACCGTATGTACTGTTATGCATGAGCACAAATATTAGTTGATTTCATAAGTTCACTCACTATCACAAAATGACTGACTTGTTTTCTCACTGAAAACAAAATCTTTCCGCTTCTGGCTGAACGATAATAGCAGAAGAAGTAACTGGGGTTTTTTGCCATAGCTGTAAGGTTAGGGAAGTTTGTTTCTTTTCTTTCTTTATTTAGATGTTCTTTAGAGTCTATTTGAATTCTCTTAGATTTGAATGGGATTTGTGTCAGGCTAAGACTTGATACTGTTGAGACTTCTATTCATTGTGCATCTCTCTGTTATGAGGGTATGAAACACTGAAAGAATGGTTAACATTCTTGTATTGTTAGTAATGCTTACCAGGAAACTTGCTTCCTTGTAAAATCTCTTGCTTTGATTTAAGTGTAATTTAAATTTCGTCTTTTCTTCTCTTTTCCTCTAATATGTGGGTGTTAGCCGATTTTAAAACAAAACACTTAAAATAACATAATTAAAAATAATTTCCCCTCCTGTCTGGTTTCATTTTGACTAGAATGTGTTTTTTCTAAAGTAGGTGATAAAAGTGTCTTACCAAATGAAATGTATGTAAAATATTGCTAAATAGAATATTTATTTTTCTAATATCAAACAGTTTAGAAAAGTTCAGTCCATTTATGAACTTCTTGTAATGGGGCTGAGGGTAGTATAGGAAGAAGAGCTTTATGTGAAATGAAGTTTGAAAACAAATGGGAATACTCTTTAAAACCTAACCAGTAGAACAGCTGGCTTGTAAGTAAGGTGTAGCAAATATATCTAGTTTTCAAAGGCCATAATGTTCCTTTTTCCTGCGTTCTCTGTCTACAATGGGCTTTAGCCTACTCAGATTGAAGAAATACTTCTGTAACATTTACTTCCTTTTTTAGTCACCTGGTTTTCATTACAGTTACTCATCTGGAATTGACTAGCCTTAGGTTCTTAAAATGTAGAGCAGATACTTTTACCAGATGTGTATACAGTTTAAACACACCACTCGCCACCCCCCAAAAAACCCAACCCCAAACAAAAAACCCTAAAACCAATCAGTATTTAAGTCCTGGAACCTACTCCCAGATTGTAAAATAACGTTACCATTCTGCTTGGACTTAGTGCGCTTCTGTGTATGTTAATGCCTGCGCTATTTTATGATTTCACCAACACGTTTAGTTAAGATACTCATTTCAGTATTTTTGATTCCTCCTGAATTTAAACGGACAAAAGGGTCAGATGGTAAAACTTGCATGTATACTTGTAGCAACTGCCTTTTTAAATACAGAGAGGGATGCTAAGTCAAAAACTGGGTATGTGATCAGTTGTGTTAATACATGTGTACCTAGTACTAAGTAACTTATATTGCCTGTTAAGAATTTTTACATGCTGCCTGTAAAAGTACTGGCCCACCTTGGAGGACACCTACATTTTTTTAGGCTGCTTTGATTCTTCTAATAAAGTGTTTTTTCAGTGTCAGAGTGTCCAGTTCTGCACATATCCAGATGTTCTGTGACAAATAAGGCTTCTAATTTTTGCCCTGAGAAGCTATTTTGTTGTATATGCTGCTTTATAACTGAGTTTATGGGCTAGAAGGAAAGAGCGAACATATCTCTATACTGTTGTGATTTGGACAGTTCATTGTAAGTGGAAAAACCTTCATTCCAGTCTCAATTCTAATGACTGAATGTTTCACCTGGTAGATCTTGAATATGGAATGCATAGTTACTCATTGCTGTGGAAACTGCAGTCTAGGTAAAAGCTGTAAATGCTAGGCTTGGTGAAAATCACATTCTCTCTTGCTTTGTCTCCCTGTTCTCCTGAATAACTCCTTATTCATGGGATGTGTCATCTCTAACAGAAGGAACTGTCAGTCCTCCCTCAGCACTTAGGAGTAGTCTGGAAGGAAGGCCTTGCAAGGATAGGAGGTGTGTGCATTAAACCTGAGGCATTCACATCTTGAATGATGGGGATTTCATGGAGAAAACTCCTCTGCTGATTTACTCAGTTTTTGAAAAGACATTGTGCCTGCATCCAGAGGGAGTTCCAGAGCTGTAAATTCTAATGGTGGGCAGAGCCTTTGTGCAACCTTGGCACGTAAGCCCTGAGGACGGACCTCATCCAACACGTTTGTCCGCTTGTTATTTCGCACAGGCTAATAACTTCATCAATTCCCTACTTAGAATACTGGTGTTCATAGGTGGCTTTCTCAGATGCTTGATATCTCTTGCATATTGCATATGGGAAGTTTTAGGTGTTTAATATGGAGCTGGCTTGGCAAGTCATCTTAAAAGTTTTGAGTGCTGAGTTTTGGGTTGTCTTACCCTTGCCTGCAAGTGAAATGACATAAAGGACTAAAGTGCAAGGGCTAGTAGGCTCAGTTCTGATCCATGCTGATAAAATTCTTTTGGTAAATAATCTCTCATTCTCCATTTTTTAGTTAGCAAAATGGACATAGTCTGTCTGAGAAATGCTCTGAATCCTCTGACCGAAAAACTTACAGTTGAGATGTTATTACTAAAGGGGTTTGCATAATTTTGGTTAAAAGTTTGTGCAGAGTTTTGTATTTCCACCACTTGTGATTATTTCCCAAGATTTTTGCTTGCAAGTTTCTCTCACCTTTACTTCCAAGTCTTCAGAGTAGGCAGCTTTTAGTCTGATTCCTTAGGCCTGATGGAATGGCCTTAGGCCTGGAATTCCTTAGACCTGTCATAGACAGAAGGACCCTGTTTCACAAAGCAGAGGTTTCGCATTTTGGTATGCTGATTGTTGCTTCTTTTTTCTTCACCTGTTAATGGAGACTTTTTTTTTTCTGTATTTGTCAGGTTCTTTTAGGAGCAAAACGTGGAGTAACATTGTCCTGCTACCAAATCTTAATTAAATAGGGAACTGAGGGATTGTTAGGCAAAATGAAGTTAAAGGTATGGGAAAGGAAAAGAAAGTCTGTTTCTCTAGAATACTTGAACAGTATTCTTGCCTTTTTTTTTTGAGATGCACATATGTGTGTGTATACACACATGCATACATATAGCATGTGTGTACATGCTACACATACAGCATGCTATACATGTATAGCATATGTATATGTTTGTCACCAAATGCTTCTGTTTGTGGGACAGTTCGCTTAGCACAGTATCAGTATACCAGTGCAGGCACAACTATGTACATATTGTTCCTTGTGCAGATGCTGAGTGGAGTAGCAGTGGCCTTTTTCAGTTTAGCTTATATTGCTATAACTGACCTATTATGTCAACATAAACAGAACTGAAAACAGGTTACTTAGTCCAAAGATGTTTCTGTGCAGGTCATTATGTAGTTTAACCATATAATTATATAAGGAAGATAGTAGTGTTGGTACAGCTCCTTTTGAGAACAGAGTCAGGGCCTTTTTGTAAAGGCTGTGGAAGCTATTGGAAATAGTTCAATGACCCTAATCTTGTTTCCATTCAACGTGCCCTTAACAGAAGGGCCAAAGTATTGCTCTTATTGTGCTGATGTTTTGTGGCCTTTTCTTTAGTGATGTAATAAAGGATTATTTTAAAACTTGGATGTCAGCACAGTTCTGTAGTAGCTATGGCCTCCGGTCACTTGTGCTCCTGTGACCAGCGAAATCACCCGTTTGCGTTAATCACATGGCTGTGCTACTGCCACATCTCTGGTGGATGCTGTATCTTGCAGGCTTCTTAACTTGGCTGTCTACAGAAACTGCTTCCTGTTTGTCTCCTCCTCTTCCTGCTCCTTTTTTCTTTTGCCAGTTTCTCAATTATGCAGTGTGCTATTTAAAGAAAATATTAATTTCACAGGTTGTTTGTGTACTTTTACATAGTTATAACTTTCCTAGAGTGGAAATTTGGAGCTTTGTTCCATAAGGAATACGGTGTCTGCCAGGAGCATTCATGCTTCACAAGGCTGCACTTGGAGACAGTTTTCAGTAAGGAGAAAAAAAAGTCAAGATTCAGAAGTACATGTTTGAGTGATCATGAAGGCAAGATGGGGCCCTGTGATGAGAGTAACAAGCTGATTAGCCATATCTTACTCACTCTGCTTGGCATAACTCCATGAACATTACCAGGATGATTTACTGAAAATGGAAGCTGGAAGGAGGTCTCTGAATGTTCCTATAGTTGTGTATGAGTCCGTATGTAGTGGTGTTTGATTGTTTGCTCTCTTGGGGATGGATTGATACTCCTCTTCATTTACAGACGGCTTCGTAGGCTGTATAACAAATGAGTATTCAGATTTCAGTTAGAGAAATCATTCTGGCAAAGATAGTATTTCCCCTTCCCATTACATGATGAAAAATCATGTTTCTAAGCTGCTGAATAAGCTGATACATTGATGTAAAATGGCAAATGACTTACTGCTTCAGACAACATTGTGGCATTGCAGATTTGTTTTTCCTTTTCTTTTGATGTGTTAGTATCATCTTTGCCTAACCACTTTAAGCTCTTATAAAAATGCAGCAAAATGAGGCAGTCGGTAACCGTTGTAGTAGCCATTTTAGTTCAAGCTGAGAAAGCCAGTACTCCTTAGCTTGTACACCACTAAAAAAGGTGTAAAAACCACAGACAATTAAGATTTTTTTAATGTGATTAAGGTGTTGGTTGAACATAACTTATTCCAAAGTAGGAGTGCTAATGTAGTGCACCCCTCCTCATCTTATTTAAATATCACTAAAAAAAATAAAACCCCAAATCCCAATTGGAATACTGATTATTGAGGGAAGGCATACGTACCCGTACATACGGGTTTGAGTCTTTCCTCATGATTCAGTGTAACTGTCTGACCTGAAACTCCTGAACAACCACGTCTGTTTTAAAGGCCAAGTTCCAGGGCTGTGTAATGTGCTTTGAATTGAGAAGGGATTTACTGTGGATCTGTCTCTCTTGTTTCTTGTCTACTTTTAAGCCTAGTGCTAGCGTCCGTACCACATCTGAAAGGAATAACATGCACTTTTCTTACAGATGAAGCCAAACTGTCTACCTTTAATTTAGATTATAAGCAGTTCAGGGCAGTAACTGCTTTTGGTGTGCATTCCATGGTGTCTGTCTTGTTAGAGTTCTGACTAATGCCTGAAGCTCCCAGCCTAGTTTAATTTATTAATAGTAAATAACAGATGGTAACTGCTTCAGGATCTGAATTGAAGAATACCTAGAGAGCCAAGCTTTAGTGCAGGTATCTACTGAGCCAACCTCAGAGAAATATAGAATGTAATCTTCAACAACCTTCAAAAAAACCAATTGTCTAATCCTCTCAGAACAGAGCAGCTGTAGGTCACAAATTTAATATTGGCTTCTGTGTTTAATCTTAGTGGGAGTCATTTCCATGTTATTTGAGTTCTTTGTGGGAGGAGATGTTTGTACAGAAGATAAACTACACATTTCTAATGTGATGCAATTGGAGCAAAGTTCTTCCTAAAAGTTAAAGCAAACAAATGAGCCATCTTTTCCTATTCCCTGATACGAAAGATGGAAAAATTCAGTGGACGCTTTTTTTGGCATTGTACAGAGTTGGTGGACTTGTTTGCTGGCTTTGTGCTGAATGCTTAAACTTGGTATGAACTCTGCAGAATGAGCACTACTTCAGTATAATTTAACACTTGACAAGCAAGCAGTGCAGGCATTTAAAATACCTGAATGTGAAATTGTGATTGTCTGGTACAGTGGGAAGTAAGAATTATAGGTTAGCATTGTAATGCTTTGACCTACTGGTTGAGAACCAGTTCTGTCCATAGATGATAACACAGTGAAAGCAAAAATGTTATTTCAAAGTGGGAGATTTCTGCTGGGATTTTAATGATAGGAAGACTGTTTAGTGTTCCTGGCAGGGAAAGTGGAGGGTAGTGGTTTGTTCATGCAGTGCTTAATCTGTGTTTAAGCGCATGAATGGTTTTGGCTTCTGTTTCCTTCTGGTTAATTTTTTACCTTTAAGTTTCTGTAGTTCAGGAAAATAAAATTGTATCGGCTTGGACTGGTGGCCCACTAAGCCTGTTTTTAACTATGATGTCTATTAAGGTCTTCCCTTTCTCTTCTGTTTGCCAGTGCCAAATGCTGGTTTTCTCAATAACATTTTGGTCAAATTAGACAAACTTCTTCCACCTTTCTTGAAATGTAAGCTGAAACGGTTCTACCTGGCTGTCCTCTATCTATTGCAAGATTACCGTCATGGTTGTGGGAATCCATCAACTTTAGAAATAGGAAAATTTGTGTTTGGAAAACCAAACCCATAAAAACTGAGATGTGTGAGAAAATGTGTTTCTTAAGTAAAATAGTAATTGCGGCAGTTGAAGAAAATTATTCTGGAGTCTTTACTAAAGGACTTTAAAGTAGTTACTTCAAATAACGTTTCTGTGGAATGTGCTTTTTTTCCAGTGAGCAGAGTAAAATTCTTAGCTTTTAAACATTCCTTGGATTGGCCCTGTAACTGAAATACAGCAACTATTTGTAATAATGAATTCAAATCTAGAAAACAACTCTTTAAGCAGCAGTGTTAGCTAGTTTATTTTTCCAATAGATTTAAATAAAAAAGGTGAAATTGAATAGTGGAAAAGTATATTAGCTCTTCTAAAGAGCTAAGCTAGTCACTTCTGATTAAAAATTGACCCCTCTCCTTGCTTTTTTTTTATGATTAGCATTTAATTTGATAAAGAAACTTCTTTCACTTTTGTTTGTTTGGTTTTCTCTGATAGTCTTTGATCTTAACGGTTTGGTATGTTTGTAGCTTGGTGAACCTACTTTGGAGTTTTGCTAGAAGTCATGAGTTAGCCTGCTGAGGTGGTCCTGCCCTGGAGCAGCTTCTGTGCAACGCTTCCGTTTCCCCAGTTCCTTTTTCTAAGGTCTGACTCCAGACAGGGAAGGGCTGTTCTCAAACTCTTCCACGATAAATAACAATATAAATAATTTATATGTATGCTAGGGTTTAATCCTCTTCTCTTTGTCCCTTCTTCCCCCTGGCGTAACAGACCCTCATGTTTCTGATGTCTTGTTTTTCCTCTGTGACTCTTCTGACTTTGCTCCAAGAAGCAGTTGTTTACACTGTGTAGAAAAATTAGGTGGCATCACACCCTTTTGTATTTTTGGGATAATCGAAGTCATCTTTTCATTGTTGTATTCTGCCATTGCAGAAGTGCGCCTAGTATTTCTTTTTTTTTATTTTTTTCCCCTCATCCTGTTAGTTGGGTATTTGAAAGTGTAATGCTATGTCTGTAAATTCAGTGGTAAATGGAGAGTTGTTAACAATTTTACTTCATGCAAATCTAAGCGTTGTAGAGTGTAGCATTTCTCCTTCAATTACATGATCCAAATTGGAATCCCTCTCAAAATTTTGGCGGTTCAGTATTGGTTTAGTTGTGGTTCCAAAATTGCTATCGTTTATAAGGATGAATATACTTTTTCTTGACTAATACAAATTGTGCGCTGGTTGCGTGTTGTACTGTGTTCTGCCTGCGTGGGTTATATATTGAGATTTTGTTTCTAATCTGAATTTGCCGACTTTGCTACTGGGTTTGGATAGGAGTTGGAATATCCCATTTATTTCTATGACTATGTGGGGGTGAGGTTTCATGATTTTCTAGTATCTGCTGTTTTTTCCCTTTAAGCCCTTTAGTTTAAAACCATCCATGTTTGTTTAATTTAAGTTTTCTAGACTTAGAAGACAGATGAAAACTTAGATAACATCTGATGTCTTGAATGGATTGTGAAGCACAGCACTGTGTTACATTTTAACATTTTAGCTTCTTGTGCGTGGCTGAAAGGGTAAAATTTTTATGGACAAAGGCTTTACCAGCACTGCAGCATAGGAATACATATTGTGTAAATGGTCTGTATAATCATGCATCACACAGTAATTTGTTCTGTGTGCTGCTTATCAGATTGCCAGGCTTTCCTGCAATATCTTCTTTAAAATTGCTTCTTTTATAGCAAGTTTCATGAAACAGAAGGGAAGTGCTGTGGCTTTTTTTCCTGTGTTTGGTGGACTGCCTTACTGAAAACCGAAAGAAAGGTTTTTAAACTTTACCAGTGTTTTTGCTACTTGTGCTTCTGATGTTTCTGTATTGTGTTTCAAAATCAAGTAGACCTCATGTGGATGTAATGCACAGAAAAAAAATTATTTTTTTAATGGAAAGTAGCAGATAAATGTATAGCCTACAACTAAAACCCAAGCCAGAAGGCGGCTAATGTGCTTTAGTGTCAGTAGCTCTTCAGTCTGTTAGTTTAACCCCTGATAGAGGTTAATGAACATGACTGCTTATTTTATGTAGCAGTGCTGCTAAGACGGAGTCAGCAGAGCTATTGCTCAGGATGTGTTACACAACTGTAATATCAGAACCAATTCATTTGACACTTCTCTTTTTTTTTTTTTAATCTTTTATAGTGTGCCGGTCAAATAAAAGTCCCTGGGTCTGTCTGACGTGCTCAAGTGTCCATTGTGGAAGGTGGGTACAAAGTGTTAGTGTGCAAATCTTTTAATCAGAGCTTTATCTTCTTCCTTTGTTGCTTGACTCTGAGACAGTTCATTCAAAATTTTCCTGAATGCCTTATAATTCCCTGAAAGAAACCTTTCATGATCTCATTTAACATTGTATATTTATACGAAACTCACTTCTTTGCTACCTTATGAGAGTCCAAAGATTATATGCAATATCACTCTTTTCCCAAAAGAAAAGCGCACAGTGAACATGATCGCTCAGCTCAAAAAGTGTCTGCTAATTCAGTGGATTATTGACAAGTCCATTCTGTAAAAGATGTTTCTATTGTAATAAGATGAAACCAGTAAGAATTCTTAGAAACCCAAAACCCAAAGTTGGCATGGTTTGTTTTGAGAAAAACAGCAACTGTCCAGCTTAGACAGAAAATACCTTAAATGTGCTGTAGCGTAGTTTTGGAAGAAGGTTATTGCCATGACATGTAAGGACTAACTACCATCAGAATTCCTTCAGAGTAGACTTGTTTTTTGTCTGTATTAGTTGGAAGTATGCCAAAGGAATTTGTAGAGGAATGATGCAGTCAGTGCTGTTATTTATATGTCAGGGAGTTGTAGAAAATGTGCGACTACCTAAATGTTTGAGATGCACATATTAATGAGAATGGAGTTATTGTTGACGTTTAGACAGTATCTGAGATGTGAATGTGTTTTCACCTGTAGGGTAGCATCTGTGCTGGTGTGCTTTTATTCTGGAAAAACATCATTAAACTTAGTGACTTTGTCTTTTTAAAGTAGGTTCAATAAACTCCAGGTTTTTTTTCTTTGATCTGGATAGCAGTAAGTGCCACAATTTTAATAATGTCTCTTATTCAGAGTTTTCAGCACAAACCCCCTTTTTTAACTTTTTATTTATTAATTAATTTTTTAAATGCATACTTTGTGAGAACCAAGAGAGGGGAGGCTACTCCGTGTTACATGATGGTGTGAAATAAATAGTTTAGAATTTATTATTACTAATTTTTTAAAAATATTATTACTGTCCACAAATTACTTTTCTTGTGTGTAGTTAGTAGACACTGAGTAGTTACTTATGCAGTTTGTTTTAACTTTCCAAACTGCTCACCTCCTTAGAATGGAAAAGAATTGAATGAGAAGAATGTAATATACCTTGTAATGGGAGCACTTTGAAAGCACATAGCATATTCTTCTGTTCAGATAACGTTTGAAATCAAAGGAAGAGAAGTAGAGCTTTTCAGATCTTCACTTGAAATACATCCTCCAGGTTGGAGTCATTGGGAACATAACTTGACCATGTTATAGCAGCAGAGCATTTCTGGTGGGAGCATAGTTTTATAAACCTGTCGTTTGCACTGTTGGGCAGAAAACCAACTCCTGCAAGCACAACTGTCTCATTCGGGTTAGGATGTAATTGCTACAGGATTCTGCCAGCACAGCAATGTTAGTAACCCCCTGGCTTCAGTGCCTTAACTAGCACAGCTGTGGTAGCAGAATTGTTTACACCTGCATGTGAGAAAAAATGTGGAATATAAAGACCTTCATGTGGAGCATGTGCAGAGTTCCTATTGGTTAGCATTACCAAGTTCAGCACGCAAGAAAAGGGGGAGGAGGGAATTCACCTGAGGTCTGGCCATGCACTTCTAAGTGTTAATGATTTTCAGCTGATACTTAGGGTGCTTGCATTTGTAATGACACTTTTTTTATTAAAGGTGCATAATTTTCCAGATCTCAAATTTTTGAGCATGAAAATGCTCATTGTGTCAGCAAAAGAGCTGTAGGATTTTAATGTGGTTTGTTTTTTTTTTTAGTTATGTGACCCCAAGCCCTAGATGCTTTCAAATTCAGGAACTTTTTATAAAATGTAGAGTGCTCTAATATTAAATCGTGCTGCAGAATGGGAAAGCTTAAAATGGGTGTGCTTTCATATGGGGGTCAGCACACTGTTGAAGTAATCACAAACGTGATGAGTCCTGGGTAGAGAAAAAAGTAGAGGTGTAAGAAAAGTATATGCGAAAGCAATATGAAGAACTAGCCCCATTACATGTATGGAAAAGGGGAGCTAATGATTTTCTCAGTTGTGGAGGTGCATCAGTCTGTTAAGGGCCCAGCTCCTGGGGTTTGGTACAAGGATGCCAGTTTGTGGTTGCTATGAAGGAGACGGAGAGATTAATTTGGACAATGTGGGAGAGTGAAGGGGCAAAAAGTTAGAAATTTTAACGAATGTTTTCACACAGGTGAATTGCCTGTATAAATATTGGATGCTTATTAGGCTGCCTTTTTTCTTCTTGTTTTCAATTAATGTTGGCTAAGTAACAGCTTATAAGACTTTTTTTGTTTTTCATTTGCTTTAGATATGTGAATGGCCATGCAAAAAAGCATTATGAAGATGCACAGATTCCTATGACCAATCATAAGAAAACAGAAAAACAAGAGAAAGTTCAGCATACTGTGTGTATGGATTGCAGTAGTTACAGTACATACTGGTAAGGGTTTAAACGCTGTAATTTGACAACTTTTTGTATACTAGAAGGTGAAAACTTCAGAATATTGTGAAGCATTATATTACACACATTTTTGAGCACTCATCTCTTGATTTCCACACCTGGCTGTTTAAAAACAGTTATGAAATAACCTTCTGCTTTTGCATGTGTGTTGTAGCACTGGTTGTGGCTAAACTCCTGCATTTCAAATGGCTTAGTAGAAGCTTTTTGAAATTAATGCTCTTTGTGTGGTTTGGAGTTGCTTCTCTTTGCTTTGGGTTATGTTGAGAACCTAACCGTTTAATTGCAAAAGTTGCTGTTCGGTTGTAGTTACTCCTTCAATCAAATTGGTGAGCCTTTCACATACCCTTTATTTGTCAGAATATCAGAAAGTAAAGTAATACACTATAGTTCCTGCCCAAGAGATGTGACCTTGAGGTGTGTATGCGTGTGTTTTGTTTGTTTGTTTGTTTTCCCCGATATTAATTTTTTTTCTTCACTCTGAAAGAAAGGCTTTTGGAGATTTGGTGCAGCATGTATGAGTTTGGGGAAGTGATGGATCCTCTTGGGAAGCAGCATCAACTCTCTGGCAAGATGAAGTAGCAGAATCACAGACGTGATTCTTTTAACAGAAGAATGGCCTGGGCTGATCTATTCAATCAGTTTCTTAGAGTGAGTTATGAGCACTGTTTAGGGACATTTAATAGTAAGCTGGTAATGTTGGGTTCCTTATCTTCCTCAGAGCAAAGACTGGAAGTCTACGGAAAGCAATGCTTTTGTGCATTCAGCATCTTCCTTTTCACTCCTAGGCAAAACTGCTGACAGCTGCTTCCACGTTTCCTGTTAGCTTCACCGTTTCCCATCTATGTCTTTACTTGTGCAGTGTGGCAGTGCAGGATTTGAACAGTGCAAATCTCAGGGAAATCAGTGTTAACGGTCTTGTAAAATTACTGAGTATATAGCTCCACTGATGGGTATTTTGTTCAAGTCATCGGGTATCTTTTGTGTACTTCACCAGGGAAAAACCTGTTTGCTGAAGGTTGGGTATCCAATTTTATGAGGAATACTTCTGCAACAAATATTTTTATCGCCTGCAAGTAAAATCACAGTTAAGTGGTCTCACCTGAAGAAATTGTGTGGAGCAACTAAAAAATTATTCAGATTATTCACTTTCCCAATTAATGCTGTCAACAACTGAGTTCTGCGTTGTGGCTTTTTGTTTTGTTGCAAGTATGACCAGTCTTCTAGTCCCTCTGAAGGTAATAATGAGTGGAGGAATTTTAGCAGGGTATTTGAAGTCTCGATTATATCTCAATTTACTATGACAAATAGTATGCCCAACTTGCTGAGGCTTGATGAGTTATACTAGCAAGTCAGAGCACTCTGCTGCCCTTATCCCAAACCCAGTAAGGGCATTGCAAAATGGCGACAGCCAAACTGAGCGTTATGGGATCTATTACTGAAACCAATGATGCTTGTGAGGAACAAGTAGGCAGGCACTTAGGAAGCTCACTGGTGTTTCGCAGCGTACTTGTGGTAGGGCAGATGAGAAGCAGTTTAGCACATGATGTCTTTTCTGCTAGACGATAGAAGGCTGAGTCATCTATGGATGAACTAGAACTAACTGTAGAGAGCTTTGCATTGGGGAGTTCCTCTTGCATATAATTCACTAGCAAATTATAACTCCCCTGTGCTAGGGTGAAGCTGAACAAGTTTCAAGAGAAGTGTATCTTTGCCTTCATTTACGATACTTAAGTTTTTTTCCCATTAGATAATCAGAAAAAGATACTTGGATCTGTTATTGCACCCGTTTTTTTTTTCGGTGGAAAAGAGCTTAGATCTGTAAAGATGAAGCAGAAAGCTTTCAAGGCCAGCTTCTGCCCCTGTATTTCAGACAGCCCTGTAGGGGCTGCTATCAAATAGTGCTTGGCAGTTAAAGCAAATAGTTGGGTGAATTCAAGTCATAACCACTTACTGTGGAGATTGAATTTTGAAATGTAATTTGTTAGCTTCTTCAGTGTAGATGTGAATCCAGTAGACAGCTGTAGTAGATGCTGTGTTTATGCAATGACATTTCTTTTTAAGTGAACTTTAAGGATTAATATTTTATGCTAGCAATGTGGGCAACCTCAATAATTTGAAAGTCAAGAAAATACCATCCTAAGAATTAATTGAATTTTACTTCTACTGTAAAAATAATGGAGATATTTTGATGCAGTGTTGGCTTTTATGTTTGTATTTGCAGTTTTGTTTACTGCACAGAGTTGAGTAAGAATACTCTTCTTCTATTTCTATCCTATGGATCCCAGTTTACTCTGTACCTTAGCTTGCATGATAGTGAACAGGCCTGCAGGGGCTCTTTTCTAAGCAGAAGGCATGGAATCCTTTGCTTCTCTTTGGCCATGTCATAAACTTTCATGCAGTCATGAGAGTCACAGTCCAGGGTTTGCCTTAGCTGTGTCCAAGGGGAATAATTACTGTGTGACTGTTGAAGCTACCATGGTTTATTGAATTTTGTTTGTAGTTCACATGCAATCTTGCTGTGAACCAAAACCAGATCAAGCAGTGTCCTGTAATTGCATTTCAGTGTGGAAGTCTAGGTGTGTTATGTTTTCTTTTATGTGATCACAAGCTTTCAACGTAGCTTTGAGAAGAAAATCACAGAATCACTAGGTTGGAAAGGACCTTCAAGATCATCAAGTCCAACCATTAAACCAGTGCCACCATGTCCCCTAAACCATGTCCTGAAGCACCACATCCACACGTTTTTTGAACACTTCCAGAGATGGTGACTCCACCACCTCCCTGGGCAAATGTTTCAGTTCTGGTGGGGGATGGTGCTTAATTTTTATTTTTTTAACATGAGATGAGGTTTTTGTTGTATTCATGAATTTGGGAATGTTTTGAAAAAATACAGGCATGCTTTTGAGGTATTGGGCAACTAGGGATTTGGTTTCCAGAGGGTTTTGATCTTTCTTCCTCCTCCTATTTCCCTGTTCCATCTTTACAGTGGAAGAGTTGAGAGAATGTTAATCTTTAATTTATTATGAGAGTATGACTTGATTCTCTGACCACTTTTGAGACAATAGGTGCAATACTAAATCTTCAGACTGAATTATGTTTGAGACCGTAAGCACTGAGGAGAAAAGGACTCCTGAATTCCACTTTCTGGAGATGATCAGCCTTTCAGTTAGTTCTAAAGTACTAAGCACAAAGACTTTACAAGGAGTACAGATCTTTTTTGTCTTCAGGCTATCACAGGATGCCTTCTCCTGCTGTGTTAGTGGTTGTTTTTCTGTGCATGAGAATTAAAATGGTATGTGTAAGAAGCCTGCGTTCAGAACTAGTTTCCTGAAAGAGGACTGTTGTAAATTTGTTTTCTCTGTGCTAGTGCACCGACAGTTGGTTAGCACAGAAGAAGAAAGGCTGCCCTGTTTATGTGTTTGCATAATATGTTTCCCGTGTTTGTTTAATCCCAGATACAACTTGCAGGTCAGATTTGTGACCCATTAGCCTCCTTGTTATCTCTTAAAGGGACATGGCTGTGCTAATGTTGTTCCCCCCAGGGCTGATGTAAAAATAACTAAGTGCCAAGGACTTTACCAAATTCTTTTTTAGTCTTTGGTTTTGTGATGGTGGTTCTGCTACTGTGGTAGCACATGAGCATCTGAAAGTGAGATTGCTTAAGGCCATTATTTTGCATTCTACAGTCAGTGGAAATTAAAGAAGGTAAAAAAACATTTTATCAAGACAGTAAAATTTGAGTTCTTTGTTTACTTGTATAAGGTGTTAGCACAGCTAAGGAAACTTGGATTTACTTAATTTTTCTTGTCCTGTAATTCTCCAAATCTAATAAATCAGGGCTTTGAAAAGTAGCATGAAGTTCTGTAACCTACTATAACGGCCAGCACTAAGGGTAAGTGTTCCCCAGAGTGGTGCATACATTCACTGGCTTGCTGACATTTTAGCAGCAAAGGAGGCCAGAAAAGACCAGGCCTTGGAGGTAGCAGACGTGGTAAAAATAGAAAGTGTATAGGAAGGAAAACTTTGTGCTAATCCAAAGAAGGGACCCTCCCCAAAGTACAGAATTTTTCTGTACAATTGCGGTTAAAAGCATATTGTAGAACTGCCATATGCAAAAAGGTGTACTGTTGTTTTGTGATTATCCTGAGGATCATGAATTAAACATGTTTAAAACGTCAGCCTCACATATAGGAAGTAATCTCGAGGCAGTTTGCCTTTAAGATGTGTGGGCTTAGCAAAGTTCAAGCTGTTAAAGCATAAACTACTTTCTATGCTGTTTACTTTGTTTATCCAAAATAGATTGCTAGTAGTGCTGAATCCTCAGTGTTGCAAGAGAGGTGATTTAAAAAACCCTGTCCATTAAAAAGAGAAATAGAAGAAGCTTGTCTTGTTTTCCAGTGAATCTTAAAATTACTTTTCCACTGTTGCAAGGACCCTGCTGTTTAATGATGTATTTGGTTTTATTCTTCCATCTTGGGGAAAGTGCTAACTTGCAATTTTACGTAAAGGTGTAACTGGGATTGGACTGAAAATAAGGTTAACGTGATCTTTAGGGCATGGGAGCAAGTACTAAATAATCTTTCAGCAATAAATTGGCTTAGAGACTTTCAGTGAGCTTGCATCTGCTTTCATTTCCTGTTTATAAACATTAGTAGCTACACAACTAGAGTAGTAATGTAGTTGTGCTAATACACCTGGGGATGTGGACACGCTTGGCATTAAGGAGGAGTCGGACTGTACTATATCCACCTGCACTATATTTATCTCTCAGCAAAGCTGGCGGGGTAGTTTGCTCTGGTGGTTGTCCTTAAGGTGTGGTGACCTGTCAGAGTGGCAAATGCAGGAACGCTTCATTAGGTAATTGTAGGTGGCTGATAAAGCTGAACAGCACTACTTAAAACATGGCTGAAAAGTAAGCATGTTTACAGACTTCTTCCAACTCCCAAACTAACTAGGTCTGTGGCAAACTTTAAAAAAAAAAATAAAATGCTATTACTAGCAATAGCCATCTCAATAATTTCTAGATCTTGCATAAGTACCCATAACTGCTATGTTCAGTGTTGGGAAATCTTGAGTGTCATATTAATTTCTTAGAGGCAAAAATCAACAGAGATCCTGGACAGACTGGTCTTACTCCTTTCAGTGGAATGGGCCTTTACTTTCTCAAGTCTGTTGTCTCTTCAAGGATTCAGGGTTTGAAAGAATGCTAGCAATACTGTTGCCTTTGAACTACATTGTAGATGTATGGTGCAGCAAAGGATGTTGTAAATTCCAGCTGTGCCTGAAGTCAATAATAGCTTCATTAACTTACGAAGCACGGATCTGCTTCAGCAGAGGAGTAACCTGAGACAATAAGGATGTGTTTTGTATTTGAGTCACAGAATCACAGAATCGTTAAGGTT
>NW_010511286.1:0-12054 GCF_000687285.1 Phaethon lepturus
TCCAACCCAAACTATTCTATGATTCTACGTTTAGCTTAAAAGCATAGGTACAGTGCTGGTGCTTTTTAACATACACAGTTCCTAGCTTAAAAGCATAGGTACGGTGCTGGTGCTTTTTAACATACACAGTTCCTAAAAGGCCTCATAAAGAAAACAACAAAGAATAAGAGAATCCAAAGTTTTGTTTCCCTTTCCTTTTTCTTTCCCCATACAATTCTGCAAAATTAAGTCACTGAATGTGTTAGTATAAATTTGGGACTCTTAGAAGATTTCTCTATGTAAAGAAAAAACTAAAAATACGGTCCTGAAGAGGTAAAAATGAGAACTTAATACAGAAAATCAAGGATCACATCTGTGGATGAGTGTTAGAGACCTGGCTTTCAACTTTGGCAATGCTGCGCATGTTTTATATTTGAAATGATAACATTTCTGTGTACTGACAAATTATTCTACCTCATGGCTAGTGATGCTGATGGCTGTCTCTGAGCACTGATATGACTTCATTCTCAATTAATGTGCAGATGGATAGAATGCTTAAAATAGACCCATGGGGAGGGAGGAAAGAAACAAAAATAGTACACTTTAAACATTTACAAAGTAATTTTCTCTGAGACATATATCAAAATGCCTGAACTGTTTTGTGATATGAGAAATTTTTAATTTTGCTTGTTTTGGCCAACCTGCATCTCCTGCCTATACAATACGCCCAGTTTATGTAACTGTATTCTACCTCCCTACATTCCCATCTGCACTATTCTTCAAAAATTCTTCCCCTAAACTATTGTGTAGGATTTATGTGTTCTGTTAAACAGCTGCCAAGTTTCGCTCCATAGGCGGCTGCACTTCAGTGGTGGATGAAATGCTTCTTGTAAAGTTTGTAAAGCATTTTGGGCTCCTTGCAGATGGAAGAACTGACTAAATCAGTGATACACAACTTGTGCTTCTAGAGCTGCACGTGGCTTTTTTTGGAACGCACGTATCTGATAGGAGCTGTTTTGACTTCTTCCTGTAAGGGAACAGGCAGGGTGTTTAGCTGTTCCCTTCCATCTCTCCAAGCAACCAGGAAAGTTGGCTTGTGCAGTTATTTCTCTGTACTTATACGCTGAGTAGGATTCTGTACATGGCATTTGATAAAATGTGTTTCAGAGCCATGTATGTTCAAGAAAAGATATACGTGAGATATAACAAGGTAACGGAGAACTGAATGTGTATCCTATCATATGTTCTACCAAAATGATGGTTTCAACGCATTTCTTAATCCTGGACTGAAGTAATAATGCAGACTGTGAAATTGCAGGAGACTATGACATCATCAAAACAACATTATGATTTCACTAGAAAGCTGAAGTTGGACAAAATCAAAACTGAGCTGTTTCCTCAGTCTCTACTATTACAGAGAGCCGGAACACAGTGAGTGTACATGATGAATGAGCAATGCAACTAACACTTTTAACAGGGAGCCTATCTTTCTTATGCCTCTGACCTATTCACTGAGCAGCTGGCAAATGGCTCTAGTAAAGTCATCCTGTTCTTTTTTCCAACCAAAAAATCTATTGTGCATGCAGTCTTTCTAATGGATAGCAGAGATATCTCATTCATATCAATCGGTCTTCTGTATCTCTATGTTTTATTCAGCTCCTGAGTATTATGCTAAAATGCTCTCTGATATTCATCAAGTTTTCAAACACTCCATAACAGCAACTGAAAGTGAAAAATAGCGCAGGAGTCATTACTGCTTTCCTCAATGACCTGGGAGGGGCTGATTGGCATAGTGTGACTGTGGAACTAGGACAGAATTAAGAGACATGCTTGGGAGTGGGGAGGAACCTGTAGCATCAGTCTGAAAGTGGTTTATACTGTCCAAAATAAAGGTACGCAAATGTTAGTGTGGCTGTGCTATCTTTTACATGTTTCTTTTTAATTGGCAGAAATACCCATGAGGATGTTCCCTTCCATTATAATTCTTAGGCTCTTCCTTCCATCACTGCATGGGCAAATTGAATAACTCATTTTCATCATCAAGACTACTACTTCATCTAAGCATAGTACTGTACTGCCTTTCAACTGACAGAATGATTGATGTATCATGCATTTAAAAGTATAGAAAATAATCTTATAAGTGATAATTTTGTTTAATCTAACTAGTATAAACTGTCCAGGATAACTCTGAAAAACGAACAAATACAGAAGTGTAAACACCAGACAAACAAACCAAACTGAAGTCTCAAAGAGTAAGAGTCTAAAATTGCCAAACTGTCACTGAAATGCAATGGTAGCCCTGAAAATTGCAGCCTGTATGGCTAAGCGTTTCAATGGAGACATCCTCGTTGGTTTTATTCATTGGTTCTGTAACAATGCCTAAGGAACAACTAGGAATATACACCATTGTTGTCACTGAAATCTCTATAAAAATCTCACTGAAATCTCTATAAAGAGTCACTGCTCTGAAGAACACACAATCCGACAAGACAAGATTGAAAAGGAAAGACAAAAGAGATATAGTGTGCAATAAGAATGAACATCCCCATTTCCTGATTCTCTTTTTTCCCCCCCATAAAGTAGTCTCACGCAGGTTTCTTTTTTCATTTGTGTTCATCTTACTGAATCAACGAGTGGTGGGCTCAGCACATAATTTCAATAAAATGTCCTTCCAGGCAGAAAATCATCCATTAACAATATTTTGACTACGGAAGAAAAAGAAATATTTGATCTTCTCATCAGCATAATGATAATACATCTCGTTTGCAGAGTGTAACTGTATATTATTTCCAGAAAGATCGTAGGCTGCTCTGCAAATGAGTATTTCTATTCCACAGGCACTGTCTTACATTTGGAAAAGCTGAATTTCACTCCTGTTCGCTAAGCTTATGAAAAGCCTGTTCATTACTAAGCCTGAAAATAGGTTTACGCAAGGCTTACAAAGTGAGTAAGCTTTGTGTGGGTCTCCCTGTACAAAGGGAAACATTTCATCCAAGCTGCAGACAGAAGCAGAAGGAAAGGAGGTAGAAACAGGCTTATTCCTGATGATCACCTGCTGAAGATGTCATCAAAATAGTAACTTAACTAATTCCATTTCTTTTCAATAATATTTAGGATGACTATTTAAAAATGAGCTCGTAATAGATTGTTGCCATTGCACTTGCAGAACATTTTGAGATGTGGCATTAATGACTAAGGGAAATATCTGAGAAGAGTTTCTGTTCTGTTTAAGGGTGTGTGTATGCATGCATCCGGATGCATCCACATCACAAAGGCATATTAGAACTATTTCAGAAATTTTCTGTAAGAATGATTTGCTAATGGAAAATGCCACTTTCGCACAGTCATAAAAAGGCATATTCTGTGAGAAAGCTGTAACTTTTTGCTGCATACAAGGAGAAAGTGAAATTAATTAGAACCTGCAAAAAGAAAGCAGGTACATAATTTCTTTCAAAACAAGAACTGGGGACAAAATTCTTTCACAAAAGCCTATGTTTTGGGGTTTTTTAATTTATTTTCTTTCTAATTTGGTTTTCTAATGATTTTTACTTCCTATAAGAAACATCCATTGACTACCATATCATTTATATGTATATCATCTTGATAGTAAGGTTGCAGTAAATCTCCAAGCCCATAAATATATATTTGTCTCTGTGTACTTTAGTTGTTTTTTTTCTTTTGTTCTGTTTTGTTTTGTTTCTTTTTGTTTTCCTTTTTTTTTTTTCTGTTTTAGGGTCTGAATTTTTCCATTGTAACTTCCTCAGAAGAATAACTGTAGTGGGTCAGGCCAAAGGTCTTATCTAGCTCACTATTCTCTCTCTAGCAGTGGTCGTAAGTGATACACCATTAGTGTACCAGTAGAAAAATTCCTGTTAAGATTGTTTGCTTGGGGTGAGAGGGGTCATGGAAGGCCATATTTTTTATTATGTAGGTACTTTTCACTTTTTTTTTGCTGTTCTTTAAAAAAATATATATTGTAAAACCAGCTGCTTATTCCTATTATAGAAAAGGTTTTATTTCTGTGAGATGTCATGGCTAGTGACTCTAGTGTTGTGCTGCAAACATTTCTTTCTTTTCTTCTTTAGCAAAAATAGTGAGAGGTATATATCTGAGTGCAGCCAGTGGTGGTTACTTGGGACACAGATTACATGATAATTCCTGTTTAACGCTGTGACAGCATGTCTAAATGCAAATATTATTTCCTTCCTTTATTCATTCATTTGCCTCTGTCTTGGGGTGTGGGGTTATTTTTTCCTTCTAAGATGATGTTATTTAGGGGTAAAAATATCAGAACAGTTAGCCTTTCTACTGGAGAGTCAGGGAAGAGGAAACATGCCATTTTTTAGAGTTACTATTTTTACAATTATGACTAGGTAGATCATCAGATGTCATGGTGAGGAGTTTCTTACATACATCTAAAACAGATGAATAAAATACTGTTGATAGGTAGTCCAGATAGATTCTGTAAAGAAAACTGAGATGGATATTTATTTTTATCTATGGCCTAAAATATAGAACAGCATAAACGACTGCTAAAAGTCTTTTAACATGTTAAATTTTTGCATTTAGCATAAACTGACCAATACGTGTGCCAAAATAATAATTAGTAGTGATTAATGACTGTATTTATCTTTTTGACCCAAATGTTTTTCAGGAGATCTTAAATGAAATGTTTTGTTTGCAGTAACCACTGTTTTATTTTAAAATATGAGATATGGAGGATTCTCTATTGTAAACTAGGAAACTTCATTCTGCCCACTGTGAGTTATGACCGCATATCAAATTTTAATGAAAAAGGATAAATAAATTGTCTCACAGTTCACCATCATCTACTATATCACTCAGTTCATCCCATATAATATGTAATAAACTGAATGCTTCAATTTTTGCTTTATGTGACCATTTACAACCAGTACTATTGCTTGAGAAATTGTCGTACCGCAGTAGTTCACATAACCAGTGAGTAGACTAAGGATCCATGTTGTACATCTTGACTGAAAAACACAAGCTTTTTAAAAACCTTTAATAAAAGCTAAGACTGGTAAAAAGCTAAGAGATATCAATTAAAGTATATTAACAGTAATGTAGGACCTTATTTCTCAGCTCTGGTCTTGACATCTTCAGAACTTAAATTTCAAAAAGAAAAAAAAGAAGAAAAAAAACAACAAAGGAGAAGCCAGTAAAATAGTTTAGGCAATGGTTGCTCTATTCATGCATTGTGCTGCCTGATTAATTCTTCTATTCACTATTAATGTGCTTACCCTTCTAAGAAGACAGATCTAACTTTTTTTTTAAAATGTAGAAATAGTCTGAGAATCTATTTCATTAAGAAACCTCCTGGATGCTTGCTGGTAAATTCCAAAGAAATTAGAGAAAGAAAAACCAGAAAGCAGCTGGGAGGCTAGGTTAATTTTAAAAGCTCTGATTGTGGCAAGAAGAATTTTTTGAACAAACCTTTATATTCAACCTTATTTATATTCATCATACTATTGTACATTGTTCATCTGTGTGAGGATACAAAAAGTGTCACTGTACAGTTAGTAGTCATTAATGAAGCTGCGGTAAATTTACTTCTCTGATATCTACAGCCCAGATAATGAAAGCAAGGAGTACCAGAAGTCCTACTGAAGTTTACTGGTTTTAAATATCCTTTTCCCTAATGAGGACTTTCAAGTAGTTTTCTTAATAATTTCATATCTAATGCTATGAAAGAGACCTACTACCTTTCTTATTTAATAATGACATGAAGATTATTTCTCCCTGAAAGAAACATATACTAAAAGATCTGCTTTGCAGGGTTTTTTTCTCTAACCTTGTTAGTGGTTACTGTGGGAGCAAGAATGATCATGGTCTAGGTCCTTCCACTTTGGACAGTCTGTGCAGGAATAGGCAGAAGAAGCATTCCAGGTGGAACTTTTGATGAGATGGGAGAACAGTTCTTGATATTTTTTATTTCCTGGGGAGCAGCTGTTTGTCACACATCTTTCACTGTTTGATACAAATAAAGGCTGAAGATACCATGAGTAAGTCAAAACCCCATGTACTATATGGAATTCTGAGCCATTAGCAATTTTTTTTTAACAAAACATGAGCACCTGCTGCTTTAGAATTGTTCCTGAGTGGAGGGATATTCATCGTAGTTCAATTCTAAAATGATATTTTTACATTATGGATGCTGATGTGAAAAGGAAAGGTGC
The DNA here is from genome assembly GCF_000687285.1 of Phaethon lepturus. Taxonomy (NCBI): domain Eukaryota; kingdom Metazoa; phylum Chordata; class Aves; order Phaethontiformes; family Phaethontidae; genus Phaethon; species Phaethon lepturus. The sequence continues at coordinate 6,177 of NW_010511286.1, forward strand.
AGAACAGAATGTATTTAAAGATCTTTCCTTAATATGAGATGACTGATATACTGTAAATGAAAGTTAAGGATTTTTTAACATTCTTTTGTGAGTACCAGATTCCTCACACAAAGTATGAAGATAATTCCATGGTAGCTCCAGAGATGTGAAAGTCTGTGTTTTTTGCATTTATTTCAAAGCCAGGGCACTAGTTCAATTTTTGAAATAAATTCATTCTTAGAATCAGATATCTGCCTTTAGCCTGACTTCTAAAGAAGTAAGACTTCCGCGGTATTACTTAAACCTCTCTGCATATGTATGCATCTCTATCAATACGTTTTGTACCTGCGGCCAATTTTAACCAAATTTGACAACTGAGTAACAGTGAATTCCCTATGTTAGTGTCCTCACTGAGAAAGAGACTGAATCTCGAGATCAATCTTTATTAGATACCAGAAAGGCCATGCCAGCATGTACTACTGTGATTCCCCACACTAGGGAAAATCTAGTGAACACTTTCACATAATAAAAGCATGAGGGCCCAAAGCTTGAGATGTGGAGACTAGCATTTATTAGCTCTGCTGTTTATGTTCCTATGCATGTATAACACTTTCATTATGGATTTCCTTAATTTTTATGACTTTTTAATGTTCAAAAATATTTCTCAGAACTGTGTGTCTAAATACTAATAAGACTCAAGTGAACATACTACTAACTGAAGCTAATGGGAGATAAATGTTGTCTGGGCTTCTTAATGTAGAAATGTTTCTTTTTTTTTATTAGTGATTCCATAATATTGAAATTACTTGTACCTACATGGGAGAAAATCCATTGTGACAGATCACGTTTCTACATTCATGAACTGCATGTCAACAGATCATAATTTTCTTAAATGTGTTGATTATTCTAAATCACACAGCAGATCAGTTTAATGAATAATACTTGCTGCTTAGGTTGGTCAAGAGGACTAAGTTGCAAAATGTTTGTATGCAAAATTGGAGCTGTTCTGGCTGAAGTTCAACCTGTGGTCTTAATACCACAGCTACAAACACTGCAAGATTGCATTCCCAGACTGTTCTTCCATGCTAGCTTAAAATTTGATGTTTCCAAAATACCCTCAGTAGTCAGTTCATTTATTAGTGTATTAGGAAAACGTGACTGAAAAGGGTTGTGAACTCCATCTGGTTGCTCCATAGTCCCATTGACTATATTGGACTTTATCCTGAGGTTCTCTTCTGCTCCAGCACTAGCTTTTAAAATTCCAGCAACTCAGGTGGCTAAACATATGTGTTCTTAATGAGGCAGGGAGTTAATTACCCATCTAATTTCTTTTTAAAATTCCCTTGCTTTCAGTGAAAAATCTTCCTTGAAACACTTCTATCTCCTTGCATGTCCTGTAGCTCTTATTACTGACAGATATTTGGTGCTGGACATTTCTGAGACTGACATGCAGAAATTGGCAGGAATGTATTTGTGCATTCTCCTTCAGAGGTTTCAAAGACTTACACTGAAAACTTTCATGACCCTATAGCAACAGAGAAACTGTTACCCAGAGAAACTGATTATCCAAAGAAAAATTGCAAAGTAGTCCAGCAACCATAGCTTTTGGTAGATTTTTAGTTTCACTTAAAAGATCTTGAAAGCATTTTTTTCTGGTGACACCTCTTCTGTACTACTTCATGGAAGCAGTCTAAAAGTTGGCTTCAAAAGATTTTCTTTAAACATGAGAGCATGAAGTTTCCTGGAGTCTCCTGAGACAGATTTCAAATGTTTGAATGAAGGCAATCAAAATTTGAGCATCCCAATCTGGGTCAGTCACTGTTATATCCACTATCATCAATAGAACAAAGTAACTGCTTCCAGAAAATTAGTTATTTGCTGTGTCTTAGACATTATTTTCTGATAATTGAGACACTTTTCGAACTGCATCTTTTCCACCACTGACTATAAAGGGCATTTTAGGTAACTTGCATATTCTCCCAGGTCTAACTCATGGGCCGCTAAAGTTTGGTAAAATAAATGCTATTGCTCACATGCAAGTATTTTCAAGATTTTGGAATTATTTCTCTTCTATCTCATATCTCTGCCACTATCAAGAGAGAAAGAGATAACATATATCATCATCATCATCATTATAATAATTATTATTGTTGTTGTTGTTGTTGTATAAAGATATGCAGCCTTAAGAAAAATTAAATAGTGCTCCTAGTGTTAGTCACAATCACTATTAGGGGTCATATTGCAGGACTTAATAAGACAATAAGCCAGTGGCCAATGTTCTGCATAAATAATGAGCCAAATCAAAATCAGTCATGCATCTAATTGGGACATTTGTACTACACTGCTTGAGGCACAGAATACTTTTCTATGCTAGATATGTGCTTGGCAAAATTAATCAGATAATCAACTCTCAGCCTCATCTCCATTTTCTGAAACTCTTTTTAGCACTAGATATGAGTAAGATAGCATTTCTGCTGACAGTGGTCTTTAACACATTTTTTTAAAAAGGAGATAGCTATGTCATTCAGGACAATAAATAGCCATAAAGGGGATTTTGTGAATATTATTACTGTTTAAAAATCATCCAAGCCTATGGGGAAAGAACCAGTTTGGTGACCCAGGTTCTTTCTCTTCAGATAACCTGATGGTTGACCATAGCCACATTTTTGCTCTTTTTTGTGGCTCAGTCTCCTTTCTAAAAGAAAAGTAACGATAAAGTATTCCTTTCTATATTACTTTGAGATCTGCTGACAGAGTCATTTCATAAGACTAAGAGATTGTTTTCAAAGTATATCTTACATTGAGAACTCAGTGAATTTTTACCAAAGCCTAAGAATGGGACTAAAATCCTGTCAGGATCAAGCTCCAGAGCTGATTAGGGGCAAAATAATGTAAATAGTACTAAAAAAGTAAGTTGGAGTGTTTTAGGAAGATCAGATAGTAGCTTTCATCTTTAAACTAATAATCCACTGTCAGGAAAGAAATTATTTCCACATCTCATGCCTGAGAGGTCACTGGATAGATTCATCCAACTCACCTGTGGTCACCTTAATTATTCAGTGGCTCTTTTCCACGCTGCTGTGGTCTTCATCAACAGAAAGGAGATGTAGACGCATCATGTAGCAAAGCAACACCCTGAGGGTTTTTGGACTCTATTGCAGCTCATGTGGCAAGGACATATTTGATATCCTGCAGAGGACCCTTCCTTTGTGTTCAGGGGACAGCAGGACCTGGTCATATGATGGGACATGGATAGGAAATATGTGATGGGCAAAAAAGCCTGTTGACCGTATAACAGGCAAAAGGACAAATGTGAGAGGAGGAACCATGATGTGTATTCCTCAAGAGGTCTTGTGGAAAGGTCTATGCACTTGTATGAGTTCTACTGATAAGCTAAGCTGCAAAAACGTGGTAGTACAGAAGGTCCCTTATACAGTCTTTATCATAGTATTCATATCTATGTTTATCACAGAAACAGAAGGGATTGGGGGGGGGGGGGGGGAACTCGGGAAGGAAAATGTACTGTGTCCAGAAGAATATTTTTGGGAACTGGATTTCAAGACTCACTAAAGAAGAAAAGATACTGAAGATAACTGATTTCTGAACATTAACTCGCATTGGCTATGTCTAAGTCAGGCATTAGTTATTTCATTTTGTTTAACCTGATAGTGATAGTACGGTAACAAAGAGCTCTGAATAAATATCCGTTTGCTTCAGTGTCAGTGAGAACTCTTTGGGGGAATATTGTCAACCAAAGAGCTCTCAACCCAATTGAAACGAAAAAGTACAGTCTGTGGCTGTTTTGGTGCTTGATTTTGTTGGAGAATTTAGCCGATCTCTCTATAAATTATACAAATTTTAACAGGACAAAAAGATCATAAGAGCCAGCTTACACTAACCCTATCCTTCAGGAAAGCTCTAATAATTCCATGTGCATATGCTTTCAGCCCCAGAAGAGGTATAAACACATCTTAGGTGGGCCATCACCGAGGTTTTTATGGCTAATGTCAAGATGAATATAACAAGCTGTAACCTAAACCTTCATTCACATTGTTGTTGACTGAAACCCCTTTGGAGGTTTTAAAAAAGTTTGATTAACTTTCTCAAGTTTGCTATTTTTTTACCTGTCTGCCTCCTTAGTAGAGCAGATAAATCTCTACAATGGAAAAATGACATATTACAAGAGAGTATTCTTGCTGTGTTTCTGATTTGGCTGTCATGACTGTAACTCAGTCATGTTTAAATGCCAGTTTGTAACTCCTTTAAAGTAGTGGCCTGGGGAAATCAGGCTGTCCACAAAATGCTCTTACATACAATGTAAGAGGGGATGTGATACTGGATTTGTTGGTCACCAACACAAGTGAGTTAATTGGTGATGTCAAGATGGCAGGCAGGCTGGGCTGCAGCGATCATGCACTGGTAGAGTTTGCAGTCCTGAGGGATATGGGGCAGGCAAAGAGTAGTTATGACACTAAATTTTAGGAAAGCAAACTTCAAGCTCTTCAAGGATTTAGGCAATAGGACCCCCTGGGAAACTGCCCTCGGGGACAAGGGAGCAGAACAGAGCTGGCAGATCTTTAAGGATGCTTTCCACAGATCGCAAGAGGTCTTGATCCCCAGATGTAAGAAATCAGGAAAGGAAGGCAAGAGGCCAGCATGGCTGAGTGGAGACCTGCTGGTCAAACTAAAGGGCAAGAAGGAAATGCACAGGCAGTGGAAGCAGGGACAGGTATCCTGGGAAGAGTACAGGGATGCTGCTCAGTTGTGTAGGCATGGGGTCAGGAAGACCAAGGTGCAGCTAGAGCTGCACTTGGCAAGGGATGCAAAGAATAATAAGGAGGGCTTACATAAGTATGTCAGCCAGAAAAGGAAAGTCAAAGAAAATGTAACCCCCTTGATGAACAGGGCTGGCAAACTGGTAAAATCGGATGAGGAGAAGGCTAAGGTGCTCAATGACTTCTTTACCTCAGTCTTCATTGGCAGTGTCTCTTCCCACACCTCCCAAGTAGATGGTCTGCAAGATGGGGACTGGATGAGCAAAGTCCCTCCCACTGTAAGAGAAGATCAGGTTTGAAATCGCCTGAGGAACCGGAACATACATAAGTCTATGGGACCTGATGAGATGCATTCCAGAGTCCTGAGGGAACTGGCTGATGTAGTTGCCAAACCACTCTCCATGATATTGGAAGAGTCGTGGCAGTCAGGTGAAGTCCCTGGAGACTGGGAAAAGGGAAACATTGCACCCATTTTTAATAAGGGTAGTAAGGAGGACCTTGAGGACTACCAACCCATCAGCCTCACCTCTGTGCCTAGGAAGATCATGAAACAGATCTTCCTAGAAGCTATGCTAAGGCACATGAAGGACACTGAGGTGATTCACAGAATCACTGAATCATTAAGGTTGGAAAAGACCTTTAAGATCATCAAGTGCAACCACCAGCCCAACACCACCATGCTCACTAAACCATGTCCTGAAGTGCCACGTCACATTTGACACAGTCCCCAACAACAACCTTCTCTCTAAATTAGAGACAGGTGGATTTAATAGGTGGACTGTTGGATGGATGAGAAATTTGTTGGATGGTTGCATCCAGAAAGTGGTGGTCAAAGGGGTCAATATCCAGATGGAGATCGCTGATGAGCCATGTCCCTCAGGGGTTCATACTGGGACCAGTACTGTTTAATATCTTCATTAATGACATAGACAATAGGATCGAGTGCACTCTCAGCAGGTTTGCAGACGACACCAAGCTGAGTGGTGCAGTTGACATGCCTGAGGGATGGGATGCCATCCAGAGGGACCTTGACAAGCTTGAGACATGGGCCTGTCTGAACCTCATGAGGTTCAGCAAAGGCCAAGTGCAGGCTCCTGCATCTGGGTCAGGGCAACCCCCAGCAG
>NW_010511286.1:12159-23129 GCF_000687285.1 Phaethon lepturus
TCCAAAGCAGCGTGGCCAGCAGGTCGAGGGAGGGGATTTTGCCCCTCCACTCCTCTCTGGTGAGACCCCACCTGGAGTCCTGCATCCAGCCCTGGAGCCCTCAGCCCAGGAAAGACATGGACCTGTTGGAGCGAGTCCAGAGAAGGGCCACAAAAATGATCAGGAGGATGAACACCTCTCCTGTGAGGACAGGCTGAGAGAGTTGGGATTGTTCAGCCTGGAGAAGAGACGGCTCCATAGAGCCTTTACTGCAGCCTTCCAGTATTTAAAGGGGGCTTATTAGAAAGATGAGGACATATTTTTTAGCACAGCATATAGTGATAGGACAAGGGATAATGGTTTTAAACTGAAGGAGGATAGATTCAGACTAGATAAAAGGAAGAAATTTTTCCCAATGAGGGTGGTGAAACACTGGCCCAGGTTGCCCCGAGAGGTGGTAGATGCCCCATCCCTGGCAACATTCCAGGTCAGGTTGGATGGGGCACTGAACAACCTGATCCCATTGAAGATGTCCCTGCTCATTGCAGGAGGGTTGGACCAGATGGCTTTTCAAGGTCCCTTCCAACCAAACTATTCTATGATTATATGATTATATACAGTCACAGAAAATCAAACAGTTAAAGCTGAGGCCAACCTAGACGGAAAAATGGAATATTCCCCACAGCACATTAGTTGCTCAGTAGTCTTGCCCCTGGGCCAGGGCAGTTTGGGGACCACCTGGTTTTAACGTAATGCTTTGGCAAAGCACCCTGTTTTGGATGCTTACCAGAATCAAAATTTTAAAAGTCTCAGTTTCATCCAGCTCGTCTATGATCTGCATGTGAAATAACACTAACTGAATTTCAAAGATATATAACAAAAATGTGATGAGGGTCCAGCAATTTCAAAACTAGCTTTGCATTAAACTAGAAACTTTAAAATTAGGTGGTTATTAGCCATCAAAGTTTTAGGCTTTATTTTATCAAACCTGATATCTTTTGAATGTAAGAGATCAGAACTGGGTATTTAGTAAGAATTGTTCTTTTCTGGGTGCGAAAAAAATTATTTACAGGTATAAATCCATCAGAGAGTTCATCTGTGTTTGGTAAAAATAAGATGAAAAAGCTGAGGGAATTGATATAAAATTGACAGATCAAGGAAAGATGCAAATTCAGTTACATTTCCTTGCAAAAGATCTAGAACTAAATAACTTGCATAAATATGGTGAATTCCTTAGGGTCATGGCTATGATTAATTTGGTTCTTAGTTGGTAAATCCAGGCTGAAGAGAAAAGCCTGTCTATAAGCAATTAATCAAGTGTTCAGGATTAACACAAACAGCTTGTCTGAAGGGTGGGAAATTGTAATATTAAAACATTTTGGTCTTTGTTACTAAAATTTATTCTGAAGACCTCAAAGAATGTCTCAGAGGTAAATGACTCAAGTCAGAGAAAAAAACTGTGAAAAGTTGATGTACCTCTTTGTTTAAATTCCAGTGGCCAGGCGCTACTCTTCTTGTCACTTAACACAAATTTTATAGAAGTGTACTTTCACTGACTTCATTGTTGTTCCAAGTTGCTTGTTGAAATGAGTTAAATGATATTCAAAGTTCCATCAGTACTGTACACCTGTACTACCCATATATAAATACTAAAATATACCAAACCTAATGATGTATACCAGTTTATGACCATTGCTGTATTTTTTTTTCAAGGGTATAACAGAGTTTTTCATTTTTTCTGATGTTATCACCACCTTTATGTCAGGAAAAAGAAAGTGTTTATTGCTGTGTTAAATCTTCAAATGCTTCAGTTTGAATTTCAAGTACATATTGGACTTAGTGAATACAGTTTTCTTCCTTTCTCACTGCTCAACCATAACTGTTATATCCAGAAGTCTGTCTTCACAGTGCTGTTTTTGTTCTAAGTTTTATAAATGGTAAGTTTTACCTCAGATGATCACAGGGTTTTTTAACAAGTTCTGTAATAATATCTAAAGTAAATCCAACACCATTGTAACTTTGGAGAATTAAAAAATAATAAACAATGGCACCTGAAGCCTTGGTCAGTTCTGTTTCTTGCTACAGGCCCCTGAATTTTCCCCAGAAGTTTACACACTGCTGGAGACAAGTAGTGAACATGACTAATGAACAAAATGAATGTAGGGTATTTTGATTAGCATAGTAATTATGCACATTTTTATGCACAATTTAGCTGTATACTGACCATTTCTCTTTGTTTTGGAAATCTCATGTGGAAAGCATATTGATTTTGTGGGGATATATATTGTTAAGACATGTTTTCCCTGTGGCTTAGGGATGGAATGGGGGAAAGTATAAAAGTGTTGGAATGAAAATTGTATTGAAGGGTAGTAACGGCTGATGTCTTTTGGAAAGCATGGAGAGGTCTGACAGTCTGCACAAAAGCCCTGAGATAAAAAAGATAGAGGTAGGGTGAGGGAGGTAAGCCTGGAAGGCCTTTAAATTGAAGACAGTTTGTGAGTGATGATATGGGAAAACGTTCATTACCAGTGCAGAACCACGGAAGGGGTGATAAAAGGCTCAAACCAGACTTCCAGGACCTTGATCTTCTATGTCTGAAACAGAGACAACAGGTTGTCAGATTAGGAAAAAAGTTTGCAATGCTTTCAACATAACATTATGTAGGGAGTCGAGTAGATAACAATTTCAGTGGCATAAATACATGGAAAGGTATAGGTCTGTATTGCGCAGGAAGGAGCAAGAAAAATAAAAATCTGCTAGCTTTCAATCCTGAATATGTATTAAGAATGAGACTGGTTTCAGAGTAAAGATATTAACTGCTCCTGTGAGCCATCCTGAGGATCATCCATCTCTTATTTTGACAAAATTATTTTTGAGCTTAGCCTTTTAGATTTAGGATGACCTTTTTATTTCAAGGATTTTGAAAGTTCCCACAGACTCTCTTTGGACAACTCCATATTACTTTGCAAATTCTTTCATCACTGGGTCATATCTACATGGCCTATGGCAACATAGCTTTGACTTATGATGTCACTTATGCTTTACAGTCTAGAAGTGCTCACAGAAAGTCCATGCTCTTCTAATTTGATCTAAACGTTTGAATGCTTACTTTTTTATCATTGTCAGACCAAGGGGAGAGGGAGAGAGTAGTTAACTAAAGCTAAACTGCACGTTGACATGTTTTTTAATAAGTTTTGCTTTTGGGGGAAAAAAAACCAAACCAAACTTGAAGTCTCTGATAAAGTAATATATATTTACTTTACAAAAACATTCTTACCTTTGATCATCAATATGTAAGTGAAAAAACATCCTGCACAGTTACACTTTTCTTCACTTTAGAGGTCAGAGAGGGTAGGAAAAGTGCTTTTTCTTTTAATTGCATATAAACATGTCCCCAGCCACTGCTTAAGTCAAATCATACACAGAATGTTAAACTACTGCATGTGAAGTTAGCAGCAAATTAATATTTCATGAAAATCCTGCATTAACCCCTTGATCCTGACCTTCAGGTTTAATGGGGAACTGGAACAAAGACGTAGACGAAAGGCTTCAGTGCTACAATAACAACAAAGAACACTACTTCTAGAGCTCACCCCTTTCCTCTTTGTTCAACATATTCATGAAGTTTTGACACAGCTCTAGATATTTCTTCTTGGCTCCAAAATTCTGACTGTCCCCGCACAAATCCACTCAGGAGAGGAAAATGGCTTTCATTTACCCATTTCATTTACCTATTTACCTTACATCTTAAAGAAGTATAAATTTCAGAAAGGACAAAATTCTTTCCTGGCTTGCATACCTCTCTGCTAGGCTTTGGCCAGCAGTTGTACATAGTCATAGGTCTGAGGATATGGACATGTGTCTTTGTTGATCTTAGTCTGGGTGTGCTGGGGCATCATCTTTCCCTGGGACACTATGGTATCAAGCACTGTTCATCAGTATTGCCTATGGCTAGTAAGTGATTTTGTTGAATATACTACTCTCTTGCTTAGAGTCATCCATCACAGTTTGCTGCTCTTGGAGGCTTACTTCAGTGACAAGGCACATGCCCATCCTCTGGCTGAGTTGTCACGGTTGTGATTTAGGACCATCCTATGAGTGCGCAAGAGCTGCAGAAATGGTGTGGGCCAGGCAGAAGATGATGCAGATAGTGACATTGCACCTGAAGAAGGGTGCTCATTGATGGAGATCAAGCTTATCAGTAGGAAAAGCCTTTTAAAGAGGAGATGATGGATGTTGTTGATTCCCCTTTCTCAGAACAAACCTAAAGGCCAGAGAAGGACACCACCAATGTGTGACAGTTTCAGTGCTTGCTCCGGGTTCCGTGACAAATGTATTTACCACAATACTCTTCAAAAAATATTCCTGTTCCAATTGGACTCTTCTTCTTCTTCTTCTTCTTCTTAGTATTTTATATGTTACCTGATGTTTGGCTCTCCAGATAAACTAAAAGAAGAAGGCATGGTAACACCCACGTTTTGCCCAGCACTTGGCATTCATAAAGATACCGTGACCAGTAAGGAAAAAATTGATCGGACTGTTTGTCTTTTCTATATGCTGTTTTCTATATTGTTGTTAGGACCCCCTTTTGTACTAAAACTGGCACATAGATACAGAATTGATAACAGAATTGTAAATCTACCACTAAAAGGGCTTAAACACCTGAGCTTTCAAAATCAATCACTAGCCCCGGTGTGGATACAGAAATCCTCTGGAGTGGGAGGAAGTGCAGATCGATGCTGTGTTGTCTGCTTCAGTCTGTTGGGAATCAGTAGTTCCAACCACAGCTTTCCCCTTCGCTATCACAGGCATTATTTCTGAAACTTCATAATGGCAAATTTAAACATTAACTATGTCTCTGCTAAACATTTTAGTACACTCATAAAGTCCGAACGCCTGGTCATGGCTATTAGAGGCAAAGTGACAAAAGCACTCGGGTGCTTAGCACTTCAAGAGGGTACTCAGGTGCAGAACACAGAACTGAGAGACATTCTCCATCTTCATGCAGAAATCTTTCCAGGTTATATTTTAGTAGTAAAGATGTCCTTTTGCAAATCTTCCTTTGAAGAATTCAAACCATTCCATTGGTAATATAAACAACAAAACAGATATGGGACTTGCTTATACCTTCAATCTCCACAGTAGCACATGTTTCAATTAAAAGTAAAATTATTACATTCTTTAGCTGGCACAATTTTTTGATAGAATAGTACATTTATATGTTAATTTTGCTAAGATCAACTTTATTTATCTAGAGGAAGCTATTCCAAGATTGTTGTACATTTTCTTTGCTTTTGAAATGTTATCACATTTAATTGCCTGATCTTATTTGGGTTGCAATCATAGTCATTAATTAGCAGGAAGGTGAGGGACAGCATCATATCTAACTATCTGTTATGGCTGCTTTAATGAGGAAAATACCTGCCATCATTTTAAAGGCATCCTGTATACTTCACAAATACAGCTTGCTGTAGCATTCTCATTTAGACTGTGAACATCAAAGGAAATTGATGTCAGGTGTGAACAGAAGCTGTTGAATATATCTGTTGAGGAAGCTGAGTGGTATGTCTGGATGGGAGAGATGAAGGGCAGCTTAAAACATTAACAAAACTACAGGTAATTAGTGTAAACTTTCAAGGGTAAGGTATGCTTGAGGAATAAAAATGTTGTTTATAGCTATTCCCTGTAGTGCCACTATTGCTAAGGGTCTGTCAATGTTTTCATTTATAAAGCTCTATTTTTATAAGATTGTGCACTAGTAATAAAAAATGTGCTTGGGGCTAGAAGTTGACAATTTAAAGAAAAATAAATTGTTTTTGTTGTTTTGGGTTTTTTTTTATATTATATGAGTATATGAATAATAGAAGTTTATCTATTTTGAATGGTTGTTTTCCTTTGTATAATTCAGCTGTTAGTTTAAAATCAAATTAATGGAATTTGGCAAGCAATTAGTTCTTGGTATGGACTAATCAAGGTTGGAATTCTTGGGGAAAAATAAATGAAACAAGATTATTTAGTGTTTCACAGACAAAATTATACCTTTCAAAGGGAATTGTAAAGAATTCAATGCATCTGTAGAATGTGTTGAATTAATATTTTCATTCCAAGGAAAGTGTTACAGTACATTAGCTGAAAAACAAGCTTTAAGTGCCAAAATATAAACAAGTGTGGTCAGTTATAAAGATGTTATAAGTTTATTGTGTACTATCAGGCTTGCTTACTGTCTGCTAATGGTGTTGTCATATCTTATCTCAATAATTCTCCATAAATAGAATATAGTAGGAAACTTCTTGGGCTATTGATATCCTCAGGCTCCTACAGGCTTAATAGAGACACAAAGTCATTTCCTAGGGGGAAAAAAAAAAAGTGCCTTTTGACTCTTACTATGCAATTATAGCTGAATATTGTTTCACTGTAATTTCATATTGGACTCCCTTTACTGTGAGGAACAATTTTTTTCCTCATCACATGATGATAATCAGACTAGTGAAATAACAGTTGCACATTTGTGAAAGGGATCCTTTTAAGTGGAAGTTTAAGGGCCAAGTGTGCCATGGGTCACATGAGTGCATATCTAGAATAGTACTTACTGTTTATGAAAGTTTTTTCACCTTCCAAGATCTCTGATTGCTTTAGGACAGAAGTCAAGCATCATTACCATATTATACAGATGAGGGAACTGAAGGCAAGTAAACAGTTGGCTCAAATGGCTCTCAGCCGAGCAAGGGACTGGAAGTCAAGTCTCTTGAACACCATCCCAGTGCTTTCCCCCACCGTATGAGTACGCTTCTACTATCTGTTGAAGTCTTGGAAAATACTGGCCCGAACTCTATCTCAAGAGTTGGTATATACTTCAAGATGAAACCCTTTAAGCTTTGCAAATACTTTAGTTTTCTATCGAATTCCTAAAATACAACTTGGATAAAAATGTGTGTCTCTCTTCTTAGTGGTGGGAACTTTGTTTCATCCATATATATATGTGTGTGTATATATGTGTGTATATATATAGATTGTGCTCATTACTCCTCAAAGATCATAGTTTCAAACCCACAATGCATCACCGCTGTGGAAGAAGTAACACCATAGTCACAAGTACTTGCTGCAGCAGCTTTTGATATGAGGTGACTTTTTAACATTAAAAGTGTATCCATTTTGAGCTATGTCCTTCTTAACTACAAGACCAGGGTTTAACTTTTGTGACGGTTACTACAGTTGCCATTTCTCTGGGAACACATTAGTATGTTCCTGCTACTCAACCAGTTCTTGGACCGGCAAATATGAATCCAAGTACGTATGCCTAAAAGGCAGGATCATGGTTATCTAATCCAATCACCTGCATTGCAGAGGGCTAGAAAACATCGTAAACACAATTCTTCGTCTTCAGAAACAGAGCATCTTTTAGAAACATCCAAACACAAGCCACTATTTTCTCTGTGATTTCATGACTTTTCATGTCTTTGTCACATTACACCTCATAAGCCCTGACAAGCCTGGAGTCAGCGTAACTAACATCCCTTTGTCTAACTTGAGGTGCCCCTGTCAGGGAAACTGAGTGGGAATTACCAATCTGGATCCTGATACTAATTTTATAATAAAACCAGTCTGTGAATAAAGACCTTCTGATCTTCAGCATGCTTATATATGTTTTAGGGGTTTTTTTCCCTTCTCTAAGCTCATCACCCACTGCCCTCATATGAAAGGGCTGAATTCTGGCCTTAGATCCCTGACTTCAATTGAATTTCAGTTTAAAAGGCTGAGGGAAATTTTGGCACAAAAGGTCCCATATATTCACACTTTCTTTTTATGAACATGAAGCTATGTTTGGGTGCAATAAACACCTGTCATCTTAAATAGTAAAGAATGTACTGCATTCTGCTTGTGTGGGGTTTTTTTTTTAGGATAAAAGTGTTTTAATTGCTAGTTAAATGGAAAGCCACAGTGAAGGAACGAACATTTCAGAAAAGATGTTGTAAGGGAGACTGCAAGTAAATCCGAATAAATAAAGTACAAAATACCCTATTTTATGCAAAAAGACACAATACTGCTGTTGTAATTCAGATGACCTTGAAAGACATATGACACAGCCATTTTATTTAATAATGATATGCCTAATATTAATATGGAGATGACAAAAACTATTTTAGACAGTTCCCAATGACTGACAGGTAGTGATATCCTATGAAAAGCTTTAGCAGAACTCTTTTACCATTTCAACAATTATCTTTTTTCTCTCAGAAGTTAAACAATAGATGAGACCTCCTAATGGCTTTCCATGTGTTCATCACAGCTACCTGCGTGAATTTGCAGTAATTAAGCAATCTGAAACACTGACTGACCCAGAGAGAAAGCTATTCCATACCGGTGGTGTCCTTGAAATGTCTTCATCATCAAGCGGTCTCTTCTCTTCATCTCAGTGAAAGCTAATGTCAGCACTACTGTGTAGCAACCCTTCTCCTAAATAGCTATTGAAATCTTATAAGGAAGCTTTTTTTTTTAATTAAAAAAAAAAGGGGGGAAAAAAATTAGAGAAAAATCCCACCAGCAAAGCAGTGTGGGCAGAGAAATGGCCCTGTGAAAATATTTCTACTATCAGGAGGGAGGGAAAGGGGGCTTGGTAAGGATAAAAACAGTCTTTTTTTTTTTAAGGTCAAAAATATAATTAGCATTTGAAAGGATGTGAAGATGCACTACCTCAGGGACCACAATGGCCAAATTTGTGCCATTTAATGTCAACAGCCATCAGAGTTGTGATAAAATTAATAGAGCCTTGTGTGATTGATAACATACTTCATCTGCCATTCCAGTACAAAAATCCCACAGGTTTAGCGGCAAGGAACAAGGTTTAGATCACTTTTGAAAGGAAGCTGCTTGAAAGATGTACTTATGGGCTTTAATTAGCTTCTGAAATCCATGACAACCTTCCCCACTACCACTACCAAAAAGTAAAATGTGTTGTTTAATTATTAACTGTATGAGGTGAGTTTAGTGTATCTCTCTAGCAATAGGACATTCTTTGTGGACACCGAAGGGCAAGAGTGATGAGAAAGGCAGACTTTCTACAGTGACTTTTGAAGTGGAAAAACAGTTGTTTATGTGAAGGAAAGAAAGGGGGTGGATCACTGACAGTCAGGGGAGTTCAGCAATGACTTAAGCACTGAAAGGAAGCTAAGCGTTCTGTAAATACTGTACACTTTAACTAGGAATCAGTATATTTTTAATTTATTGGTAGACTGCACCCATTTTTCTATCCTATTCTGAAAAAATGTTTAAACATTTTGGCCAATATGACTTTCAGCATCACACTGATTAGTCATGTTATGAATCAGAAATAAAAATTTTGCGTAAGGATACCAAGTCACAAGCCCTGTAGGGAACTTACGTGTGATTCTGTTGAATTGAAAAGGCATTCTGGTCACTAATGCAAAGTATTGATTACAAATCTGTTTCATGTTTTTGGCACACCAGCATTTTTACATTTTAAGAAACAGGATTTTTACTTGATTTACAGGCATATAGGTGTAAAATTTTTAGACTTTTTGTGCCATCAAAACTCCTTTTATTTTTTTATAAACTATAACTTATGTAAACCAGTGCAGTAAGTTAACAATCTGTCCTGTGCTTTAGTGGATAATATATATTTCTAGTAACGGAGCATTTTTTGTCCTACTGAAAACTCTCAGTGATAGACTGAAAAACAATATATAAATACTTAGCTGAATATAAACCATGGGGCAGTGACAGCGCTTTCATATATTTATACGTATTTTCACTATTATTTTATGTCATTGAGATTATAATCTCAGCTAAAAGATGTCCAGTATTCAGAATTGGGTAGGATCTAACACATCATCCCAATATCTACCTCAATCTGGAGGAGCATCAGACTGCAGCTCATCACCACCTAATTACTGTAGCACTGGTTTAGCAAAGATTTCCACCATAGATCCCAACATATTCCTCAACAGTTGCAACAAAACAAGTCTATCCGATCTGTCAAGAGTAGAGCTAGCCAGGGGAAATCGCTGGGGCAAAAGGTGAACTGGTTAACCAAAAATTGAATCTTTGATGAAAAATTTAATCAAAACTTAAATGTGAACAAAAAGGGCTATCCATCAAGATCGCAAAGCTTCAACTGTAGCACCTAATGCATTAAATTAAGTGCTGAATCACTATGAACTGCCCCAGTGATGGTAACCACTCGCCAGCTTCAGTGGGGAAAGCGCGTGTCAGAGGAAAGGAGCCACAGTCCCCAGATGTCATTCCTTTGCCACTGACTCTACCCTCTAAAAAATTGTGTAGAACCAATTGAAAAGTTCTTGAAACCAAATTATTTGCTCTGAAATCAATAGTTCAATGTAGGAGGTCACTAGGCCAGAGTTTCTGTTGGTAAATCTCTATCACTGGAGCGTTTGGCAGTAGCACACACTATCTGACATCTAGCTCCTTGACACATTGCACAGGCAGTAAAGGCATAGGAGAAACAGGTATAGATGCATAATGATTAATAAAGGCAACCAAACCTGACATGGTTTACTTCACATGATATACATGTAACTTAGCTAGTAAGTATCTTATCACATGTAACACTTTTAATAAATAAATTCATTCGAGAATTTTAAGTGATAGGGAAAAAGCTTCCTGAATAGTCCAAAGCTGTGATAACTTAATGGGACTATCCATATCCCAGCTGATAAATGCACAGCAATTCCTGTCAAGATATTGGCACTCATGGACAGAATTATACTTTAAATACTACTTCGCTCCGCAGGCTAACTACTGGCAAAGACGACTGGCCTTAGAAATTGAGTAACAATGACAGCATCGTAAAAAATGCATGTAATACAAAAACAACAGAGGAAAATATTTTTTTAGTGTTATTGTGTGTACTTCAGTGGATTGCTGAAAGTAGTAAAATATTAAATAATATATATTATTATATAGTAGTAAATATAATAGTAAATATTATATATAGTAGTATATATAATATATAT
>NW_010511287.1:0-943 GCF_000687285.1 Phaethon lepturus
CTCCTTCTCCCGTCCCCCGGGGGCTGCCGTCCTCTCTGGCCCCGTTCACTTCAGGCCCCGGTTGCCGGCCCCTGTCGGCTCGGGTCGGTGTCTGCCTTTCCACTATTCTCTCAGAACCCAGATGTTGTTGTGCCCCCTGCACAGTCCCAGCGAGGCCTGTGGCTGGGGTGGGCGAGACCCCTTTCCTTTAGTCCCAGCTTCCCTATTCCCCTCAGCCCCAGTGAGTGGGACTGGGGTGTCAGAGGCATCAGGGAACACTTCCCGTCAGGCCTGGAAAGGCCTGTGGTCCTCCGTGCCTCTTCTCCCCTCTGACCTGGCTGTGATTCCCCTGGTTCCATCAAGTCCGGTAATGGCTGTGTGTTCTCAAGCTCTGGAGACATCTCTGACCCTCTGTGTGTTCTCCCTGCGTTTCAGGATCCAGGGAAAAGACCCCATCCTATTCCCCACAGGCCCCTGGAGCAGTGCCTTTCCCTCAGGCCCAGTGAGGCCCAGAGCCACTGCCCTGCTCCCTTCCCCTCAAATGCCGAGGAGCGCCCACAGAACACAAGCCTCTCCTCCCGACACCTCTTTTCCTCCATTCCCCTCAGGCCTGGCAAGGTTCCTAACCCGGGATCCTTACCCTGGGATTACAGGATACACCCTTCAGGCTCTGGGGTGGCCATGCACCTCTGTGTCCCACAGGGCGGAAGGGTAAGAGCCTGCCTTAGAGTGGGTGGTGTCCTGGGAACTCCTTACCAGCGGGACAGCCTGTATTACAGGCCTGGCTGGAAATCAGTAGGGATCCAGGTCCTAGTCCCTGACTGGCAGAGCACAGTCTGGCTGGACCTGGGACCCAGGGTTCCCCATCCCTGGGGTGTTGGGGGCTCCCCCAGGCTGAGCAGGGAGCCTGGGGCAAAGCGCGGTGGTTTCTCTTTGGCAGGGATGCGGCCCGAGGGCTGTAGGG
>NW_010511287.1:974-9879 GCF_000687285.1 Phaethon lepturus
GTAGTGCCCAGCTGTGCTAGGGAATCGGGACGCTAGCTCATGTGGCTTTCCCAGTCCTCCCTGCAGTCATTGTCACCCTGCGTGCTTTATTTTTAGTCCCAGGCATTGGCACGATCGCTTTGGGCAGAGCTGGTGAGGTGTGGAGTCATTAGTACACAGGCAAGCCAGACATCTGATACACACTTTCCTATAGAGCACCCTGCGAGTCACAGCTTTCTTCCCAGTTTGGTGGCACGGGATCTGAAGGATGGTGGTTGAGCATGTGGCAAGTGCAGCAATGAAGCTTGACGCGTGTGCTGGCGTTGTGGAGTAGTGTCAGAGCCCCAGGGTCAGCAGATGGGGTAGAATTTGAACCGGACTGTCTGTTTTCATGTACGGTCCTCCACTTGTCAACAGCACAAGCGTACCTGGTGTGGTTTGCTGTGGTGGGGACATCCTATGGCTGATCAGCTTCACTGCATGCTGCCTTCTCGCAGGGGCTGGCTGTGGCTTTGTGCTAAAAATGCTGCTGTTTTGTGCGTGTCAGCTGAGGTGGCTGCCTGCTCTCTCTGTGCTGAGTGCAGAGAAATGTTGCTTTTCTTTGATCACAGGTGGGGAAGATCCATCTTCTCACAAATGATGTTTGCCCTTCCCCAAATAACTCGCTGTTTGCTTTGAAAACTGATCTGGAGACATTGGGCAAAAGCTTGGAAAATCCCCTGTTTTTTTGGGTGCTTGGAACAGACACAGCCCGCTGCCTAATTCCTGTGCAGCAGCAGCGAGGTGCAGCCCCATAACTCAAAAGAAGGGTGGCATAAAAGCATTAGATCTGGGAGAAAGGCCTCTTTCAAAGTGCACGAGACGTTGTCTGGCTTCTGTGCCGGCTTTGGCGTGCGCTGTGCCGCCAGGCCAGGTACTAGGCAGAGAGTACAGGTAGCATGTTAGAGAGCTGTGGGTCAGGCCTCTTAAATAAGCAGATGGTGAAGTTCAGGGCTGTGCTTTCTTCCTCTAGCCTGACTTATCTCCAGTAAATAGATTTTTTTACTCTTCTCTCACCTGAATGCCAGTTCGCTGCTAGCGGTGGGCTGGGGGTGTGGGTGATTATGCCAGTGGTGCTTTCGCTTGGAGAAAACTGTGAGTGTGCTTCCTTTTGGGTGGAGAGGGGGGCTCTGCTTCCTTGTCGGGCAGAGGGTGCTGCCTCAGTGTGGTGGAGCTGGAAGCAGGGGAGGGGGTGGTGTTGTCAGGCCTGGGATGTGGAGGCTGTCAGAGGTGAGCTGGGCACCTATGAATGATCTTTCTGAGTGGTTCCCAGCCGTGGGGCAGGGCTGCCAGTGTGAGCTGGACAGTCTGTACCACTTGAAGCTGAAATTAGCCTTGGAGGGTGGATCAATTGAGTGCCTTCATGCCTATGCTTATGGTTGGATTTTGTACTCTTTTCTAGCATGTGGATATGGAAAACTCCTATCTCTGTGGATACTTGAAGATTAAAGGCCTTACAGAGGTGAGTGTTAACTGCAAAATAACAAAGGTGCTATGTAAAGGGTGTTCTTTTTCCTGGACGGCTGGGAGAAGCTGCCACCAGAAATAGGAAGTGGAGGGATTAAGCATCCAGTAAATTTGACCACTGAGTAGTTTAATAGCTTCATTCTGTTGTTCTTGGCACACTGAGCAAGTACAGTGGGCCTCAATGGGAGACCTGAATGAGGGAAGCTTCTCTGGCATCCCTTAAGGTCTGAGCAGAACCAAATCTGACCCTGCAGTCAGCTTTAGGCACTCTACCAGTGGTGGTGTGTTGCTGAAAGAAAAGGAACCAGGACCCAAACAGTCAGATTTTTACACACTTCCTTCCTGATCTGTTCTCTAAGATCTGCTCATGGTGTCGGACAGTCGGTGAGAACTGTCTCCCAGGGGTGATGCTTCTTTTGACTGCCGTGCACTGCGTGTCTGTCGTTACCTGGGAGTACTTGGAGAATCCTGCTCGCCCCATCTGAGCCTGCTATTCCCTGCCTGTCTTCTCCTAATTGGGTGCCAATGCAGAGCTGAAGAGGAGCACCTTCTTCCCTGGGGGGTGACTTAATCCAGCCTTTGGGCTTGGTAGCTAGTCACACAGCAACTGCCGGGTATCCGCTGAGGAGCGGTGCTGGCTGTAAATGGTCACTTGTGATCATCCAGCTCTGACACAGCTCCTTCTGGTTTCATGAAGGGAAGAGAAAGGCAGAGAGAGGCTGGAATAAGAGGCTGTGCTTGCATACGAGTCAGGTTAAGAGATGTACGGCAGGACGAGTCAGGGTGCTGCTTGGAGGGACGGGAGCACCGGCCTCAGATTGCCCGGAGCTCTTGCTGCAAGATCCTGCTTTTTGCTGAGCGCATTCACCTCTATCTGTGTTTGAGTTTGTCTCTCGGTGACAAATCTTCTGACCTCTTGTTCATCTCTCTTCCCTCCTAGGAGTACCCAACCCTCACCACTTTCTTTGAAGGGGAAATAATCAGTAAAAAGCACCCTTTCTTAACACGCAAGTGGGATGCTGACGAAGATGTGGATCGTAAACACTGGGTAAATAAGTCTGGGGTGCAGACGTGGGTCTGATGCAGTCCTGGCTGAGCAGCTGGTTTGGAGGTGAGGTGCAGCGTGTACCCATGCAAGAGCTGTCAGAAGGGCCTGGAAACCTCTCCTTTTTGGGTGTCTGTCTCCCTCCCCCACCGGGACCTCTGCAGCTAGAGGTCCCTTCAGCAGGTGTTGGCTGTGATCCAGGAGAGGGGAAAAGGGTGTCTTGTTTTCCCCTTGCTGGCCCCGGGGTTGGAAGGGAGCAGGAGCAATCCCCATCTCTTGACCCTCTAGGAGAACACGCTCCTTGTGTTGAAGGCTTATTGCAAAATGGAGCGGAGAAGGGGAGAGGTGCCCCTCTGGGACAGGCAGGGCTGTTGGTACCTGTGTCTCAGCCATGCTTCCAGCCACCTTGGCCCTCTGCTCGGGATGGGGTGTCTGTGCCACTGCCCTGGGTCAGGGCCACGGCAGCCAGCTCATTGCCTCGCTGCCTTGACCTTTGCTGTTGTTTGCCAGACTTCGATGTTTACTATGTTTCTGTCAAAATACCTTCGTCTGGAGGTATAGGAGCTTCTCCAGCCAGGTTGGATATGGCTCTGGGTCTTTGGCAGTCCTCTGTGTTTCCTTGTGCTTGTCCTGGGGTGTGCGTTCAGCATTGCTCCAAGGGAAAAGCTGACCTTTTGGTGAGGAGGTCCTGTTCTGTAGCAGTTCTTCCCTCCTAAATAGCAGCTGGTGTTACTGAGCTCAGCTCCTGGAATAAGCATGCTGGTGTTTTTTTCTTTTTTTGTTTCAGGGGAAGTTCCAGGCTTTTTACCAGTATGCAAAAACATTTAACTCTGATGACTTTGATTATGAGGATCTGAAAAATGGGGACTATGTCTTCATGAGATGGAAGGTAAACTCTGCATGTCTCCTTCTCCGAGCTGCTTACAAGTAACTGAGAGGCTTGTGGTGCATAAAAGCTATGCTGGTTTAAAGACAGATCTCACCCGACCAACCTTGTAACCCACCATACTTGCAAATTCCAGTGTGACTCCTGTCTAGCCAGCTAATTGCGTCCTTAAGGGCTGCAGTCATGGCTAAAACACAACAGGAAAATCTTGCTTGGTGAAGCTCCAGAGGATGAGAGAATTGGTGTCTCCAGTCCCTGTGTGGGGCCTGTGTGTTTGATGCAGACTGGTCAGTCTGCAACTCTCTGCTCTTCAGCTGGATCGATTCTTCCCTCTTTACATGAGCCTTGTGCAGCTGGGAGGGAAATCATAGAATCGCAGAACGGTTTGGGTTTGAAGGGACCTTTAAAGATCATCAAGTCCACCCACTCCCCATCCCCCATGGGCAGGGACACCTTCCACTAGGTCAGGTTGCTCAAAGCCCCATCCAGCCTGACCTTGAACACTTCCAAGAATGGGGCATCCACAACTTCTGGGCAACCTGTTCCAGTGCCTCACCACCCTCATAGTAAAGAATTTTTTCCTTGTATTTAATCTAAATCTACTTTCTTTTAGTTTAAAACTGTTACCCCTTGTCCTGTCACTACAGGACTTGGTAAAAAAACTCTCTCCATCTTTCTCATAAGCCCCCTATAAGTATTGAAAGGCTGCAATAAGGTTTCCCTGGAGCCTTCTCTTCACCAAGCAGGCAGCTCTGATTTCTGATTTTGCAATTGGCCTCTAGTTTTCAGGGGCAGGTGTTGAACTGAAACTGATCTCGCGCACTCTTAAAACTGGTTCTGTTCTCAGTTGTCTGCTTCCCTGTAAGATGCCTACGGTGGCAAAAGCACACACTGGTCTCTGTGGTGTGGGCTGCTGCGAGTGCAGGGAGTGCTCAGCCATGAATGCCTTTGTGTTAATGGGGGCCAATATTCAGTTTGGGAGGGCGGATTGCAGCGGGGGGGATTAGTATTTGACCGGCATTTTAAAATAATGGTCTGTGTTTTGTGTGCAGGAACAATTCCTAGTCCCAGATCACACTATCAAAGACATCAGTGGTGCTTCCTTTGCTGGTTTCTATTACATCTGCTTCCAGAAGTCAGCAGCATCTATAGAGGGCTATTACTACCATAGGAGTTCAGAATGGTAAGGAAGCTTCCTTCCTCCTGCAGACTGAAAGGTGGCTCCGCAAACCAATCAGTGACTCCTCTTCTGCTTGTCTGCAGCCTTGGGAGTGTCCAGGCAGTGCTTCTCTGGGCTGGGAAGGAGGTTCAGTCTGATGGCTGGGCCTCGGGGCGGAAGGGAGGGTGTGTGTTCCATGCTTGGCCACAGCATTCTAGTGCAGCCCTTTTTGCATGGCTGGGGATAACTGGGCTGGCAACATGATGGAGGGGAAACAAGAGGTCTGGAGATGTGGTGTGGCCCGGCAAAGCAATGGCCTGGTGGTTCTGTGAGGTATGCTGGGAGGCAGACACCAGCTGTGGTTCTCTAAAAGCTTCCCTCCAGAAGCCTGGTCTCCAGTCCAAACACTCGCAGGGCTTGCCTGCTCCTGCCCTCCCATGGGGACAGGCAAGAGTAGGGCAGCCTGGTCTTGTGTGCAGGGTTGTGCTTCCTCAGCTCAGTGATTCAAGCTTCTCCATGCCTTGGTCCTTCAGAGGCTGTCAGAGGGGCCTTTGAGAGGGAGCTTGGTGCTTTCTCACATGTAATAGCTTGGCTACTGCTCCCTTCAGGCAGAAATCTTGCTAGGCCAGTGCTTTGTAGTCTGAGGTCCTTGGACTGTTGCTGTAAAAAACAGGGAACAATTGAAGTGAATTGTTTGGTTCTTGTTAGAGCCACCTGACAAGTAGCTGTGGAGACCTCTTTTCCCTCTGACAGCCTGGGATATTTGTCACATGCAGCAAGTGCATCTGAAGGGTGGCTGGAAAGTTGCAGGGGGAGGGAAGGTACCTGGGAGGCTTTCAGATGAATCCCCTCAAGCTATGCTTTGAAAGACCTGATTGTAATTTGCACTTGTAGCAAACATCATTTGAACATGAAAGTTGTTGAACTTCAAATGGTGTCCAAAAACCACAGTCAGCCCACCTTGAATGCAGCCTGGCTGCAGGTAGCTCAGAGGCATGGGAATGGAAATGAGGAACGATGCCAAATCCTCATGGGGTTTTGGCACCAGGGGTAAGTGGGTGTTGGGTGCCTGAATACCTCTGAGACCCTAAGGGGGAAGAGAGGAGCCAGCCACCAGGATGTCTTCTCCTGCCAAGCAGGAGCTTGGGGAGTGCTAAGGGAGTTCTGTTGCTCTACGGAATCCTCTCATCCATCTTTTCCCTCTCTCCCAGGTATCAGTCATTGAATTTAACTCATGTTCCTGAGCACAGCGCTCCTATCTATGAATTCCGATGACAGCTGTCCAGAACTGATACCGCACAGAAGCAAACCGGGCAGGAGAGCATGGCCTGCCAGGAGAACTGTGTCCCTGTCGAGCACGGGAATGCACGCTTCTCTCCTGCCCCTCGGACTCGCGAGAGAGAGCCTGAATGTTAACCCACCCAGCCCAAGGAGCGTGGCTGCTGGAGCTTGATTCTCCCTCCTGTCGAGTGGCGATTTGATCTTTAATCTGGTTTTAAGCTATCTTTAAATGCACTTTCTTATTGCACAGCTAGTTTCTCTATCACTGAAATTCCTCCTGGCTGTCCTCTGGAAGCTGTTTCTCAGTAGCTGGAATCAGTGGTTTGTCCTCTGAGTAATAAGAAAATATAAGCTCAGTGCTTATATTTTCATTGTTACAGCCTGATATGGGTTGAAATCACCAGGACTCGGGTTTGTTGCCCAGATTGCCAGCTCTGATGCTCCCAGAGCTGGGTCCTGTGTGTGAGGCTCTGCTTGGCAGAGAGCTGCTCAGCTGCAGAGCCTGGTGGGGGAGTGTTGGCTGGGACAGATAAGGCTTGAATGAGTCTTTGCTTCGCATTGGCTAACGAGGTTAGCCAGAGCTGCAGATCTTTCAGGAACGCTGGCCCTTTGGAGCTGGGAGCTATTCCAGTGTCTGGATATGCCACTGGGAATTAATTTGATGTACGGACTTCCAGGCTCTCAGTAAAGTGGATCTGAACTCTGCTTATAGGTGTATATTTGCTCTTTACTTAAGTTAAGGGTAAAAAAAAAAAAAAGAAAAAAAAAGAAAAAAAAAAAGACTTTTATTAAAAGACATATTTTTATGGTTCCTTTTCCCAAGGACCCTATGGCAAATGCACAAGTACTCAATTACATTTTACCGTTTTCACATTGAAAACTGGGAATGTCTGCGTTAGTTTTTATATACGTGTATGTAACCAGCTAGCCGCTTTGGGAAAGTAATCAGAGTGCAAGTGTTGAGCAGCATCGCAGGAACAGCACTGGGACTGTTCAGCACTTGTACTCGCACGTCATGCTTCACCAACACCACTGCTTGATACCTTTTTACAAGGCAAAAAAAAAGAAAGGAGAAGACAAACCCAACAAAAAACACCCCAGTAGCTCTTCTCTGACTTTGAAATGTTTCAAGTGATATAACTTAAGGCTTGTGTGCCAAAGTGTGTGTGTATGCGCGTGTGGTTTTTTTTTTAAAGACTTTTTAAAAGTTGGCCTCGGTTGTATATTTAATGTGACAGTCCCACCTGCGGGGCTTTTGTGAGAGTTTAGTTTGCGTTTTTATGGCTGTTTTAAAAACAACCCCCTTAAAGCAGGCTTGTGTCACACACTGACCGGGTAGGTGTTGAGGACTGGTTTGCCGCCTGGAAGATGAAAGCAAAGCCTCCGCGTGCCTAGCACCACAGTGGTTTGGGTTTTCTTCTTTTTAAATAACTTTCTTCCTTTTGGCAGCATGTCTTGTTTATTGCAGCAGCTGAATTGCTAGTTTAAGCCTTAACAAGAAAGTATTCAGCTGTCCGGTGAGCCCCTTTCCTCTATTCCAAGTTGGGATCTTGTGTGATGGGACAAGTGGCCAGGCTGGTCTTGGGAGATGATGCGGAAAGCACCTGCCTCGCGTGTGCTGTTTGCCGCGGATGAATCCTTTTCCCCAGCACAAATGGAGAGAGACCAGCTTACGGGAGAAGCAGGGAGACCTGGCCCTTCCGTGGGGCAGGAGTCCCGCCGCAATGAAGGAGGCCTGCGCCGTTGTCTTGGCCGTTGCAGGTAGATTTGTAGAGTAGCATGAAGGCAAGCGGGAGAGCGATTCGAGGCACGAAGGGAGAGTGGCTGCAAGCGGAGCAGTTGGGAAGCGGATTTTATTTTGCTCCTCTTGGAGAAACTCTGCCCTTTTGGCAGTGGCCAGAGGGGTTTCCTCACGGGCGGTGCTGGGAGACACCCTGATTTTAGAGGCAAAAGCCGGCGGTGCTGTTCCACTGTGACCAAGCGTGGGGGTGAAGCCTCCTCCCAGGTGCTGTGTGGCTGCAGGGACCCAGCTCCCAATGGCTCTTTGCAGCCCTCCGGAGCTGTCTGTGTGCAATATTGGTGGCAGCACCAGGCTCCTTGCATTCCCCAGGGCTGTCGGTGCCAGCGTGACACTTGGGTTTCTAACGTGGTTTAGTTGAAGTAACACTGGTCGTTGGCAGAAGCTGGGTTAGGAAGGATCCTGGGGTGGTCTAATATGTATAACTACCCCAAAACCTCTGAAGTTTTTCTTTGAGACTTGGTATGTTGTGAGAAGGCTGGGGAAGGAGCATCCTGCTCTCTGCCTGTCTCCTTCCCACCATCCTGCAGCCAATTTAGGCTGAAATCCAAAACTGCCAGGGTGATGCCACCCTGTGGGATGCTTGTGGCAGGTCATGGAGCCGAGAGGTTTGCAGGGGCTGTCGGTGTTCAGAGCTTCCCTCCTCTAAAGCCTTCATTTTGGTTTTCTTTTCCTTTGACTTGTTTGATGAGCTAAGGAGAGATGTTACGTATGTCGCGGTGTGGTGAGAGAGAACTGACCGGGTTGGATCTTGGGTGCGGAGGTAAGAAGTGGGGTGTTTGGTCTTGGAAGAGGTTGCAATGTCTCTTTTTAACCGTGCTGGCTGCAGAAGGGGTGTACTTGTGGGCAGACGGAGCAGGGGCTGAGGAGGCGTTTTGCAGAGCGATCAACGTCCAAATTAAACATGAAATGTATTTAAGGGGTCTGTGTCTGTGTGTGTTTGTCGACCAAAGCGTTTCTCGGTTCTGGGGGAGAGCTGTGCTTCATTTCCTGCTTCGATGGTTTCTCCAGGAATCCAATAAGCTGCTGATTGCCTTAAATGCAGGATCGTAATTAGAGGAGCAGGAGGGAGCAAGGCCTGGTGTGGTGGGCTCCCTGTGAAACCTACTGGGTTTCTTAGCCCTTTCCCTATAAGCACCTCTCGCTAGCCCCCTCCTTAGCAGCTCGCACTGACAGCCAGCTTCGGTGAGTCCGTGGGCGCCCACCCGTGCCCTAAGGGGGCCGCGGGCGGAACGCGGAACGCGCGGCGCG
>NW_010511288.1:0-41949 GCF_000687285.1 Phaethon lepturus
ACTATTCTATGATTCTATGATTTTATGATTATACTTTATAAACAGTTTTAAGGTTATGGGGTTTTTTTTTTGTCTCCATAACTGGTTGGTCTTCACTGGTAACAAGATACATCAGGATTTTTCACTGTAACACATTTCACTGTAACACATTTGAGTGGTTTTTTTTAATGCCATTTCATGAGGGGAATTAAAGACACAAACAGTCATAGAAATTTCACAAAGTGCTGTATGGATATTTCTGCAGAAGACATTTTAAGTTAATTCTTGTAAAAACTACTAGTTGGTCAGAAACAGGAGTTCTGAATTAAACATAAGTAGTTGAATAAAGACACAAACTATTCATAGATTTTCTGTACATAGTGAAAAAGTGAAGGGCTACATTTTAGTATCTTTTAGTATAGCTCAAGCCCCAAAAATTTACGTGGGGAATTTTGCACCTAATGAATGAACTGCAGGTGCCAAAGAATTTACTTTGTTCCTTACACCTGCTATAAAACCAGAGTGGAAACAATAACTGAGATTTGGATTACCAATTCAGTCAAAGAAGGTTACAGGGCCTCTGCATCAAAAATGACCTCCTGAATTTCCATTTTTTTAATTTAAATGAGAGGTACATTTCTGCATGTCCTCTAGGCAGTGATGAATTCAGAGGATGGGTGTGACTGTGGCTATTGCAGAGGGTAAACAATCCACTAGAAAATAATTTACTGTCTGATTTAGAGATAGAAGAACTGGATTTTGTTTTCAGTTCACCTTTGTATTTCATTATTTAGCTTCACTGTTTCTAAATTAGAGTAGAATTAGGATTGTTAGTACTAAAGAGTGCTCTTTACATAGTTCTGAAAAGAGAGTACTGAAAAAGACTATTTGACTGGCCCTTCCAGAATCAGAAAAATAATAAAATCAAATGAAAAGGAAGTGTCCTGCTGTTTGAACTTACAAACACTAGTGTCCAAAGCGGAGTATTCTGATTTATAAATTCTTCTAACTTCTAACTGTTCCAATCAGGAAAAAGCTGACAAGCATAAAACTGTGAGTCTTTTAACAAAGCAATCATTAATAGACTTTTGCTGTACATACATTTCATCACAATGTTGTCCAGCAGCTCGAAGAGACAATACTGAGAAAGGACTGACTGATCCAAGCCTGTTTTACGGTGGAGTTACTACATGAATACTGACTTTATTTCATAATTAAGGGTAAGAAATTAAAGAAATATAACTGTATCAGCACAAATACAAAACATTATTCCTATCTCCACGAACCTTTTTAAGTTATTGGATCAAATGAAGACAGTGAGAGTCAACTGGAACAATTCTTAGTGCTAGTATAGAGTCAGATTAGTGAGAAAAAGGACACAACCTTGTTAGCAGGACTAAGCAGAAGAGATTGTTTTATTATCACACCAGAGTTTTATTTGTTGAGATTTTCATAGTAACAAAGCTAATCTGAAAATACAGTTCACAACGCGCAGGGGTATGCGTTGTGTAACTGAATGCAAACCACAACATGGTGTGTTATATTTCAAACTTTAACCACAAAAGTGATGCAATAGAAGACTCTGATATGTTATCTGACTATAGACCTATAATCAACACAAATATTGTATTTATTAGCTTTTGCTTAAGAACTAGAAAATTGTTGACAGGCCTAATTTTCTGCTTTTACTATCATCAAAAATTTAATGGGAGAGGAGCATAAGGACCATGAAGGTCCTTACTTAAAAAACACAAAAGCTCCAGAAACAAATAAACAACAAATAAACAACAAATAAACAAGACTTATTATTATATATTGATATGCATGGGGAGGGGGGAAGCTTTCAGAAGTATCTCATTTATCTATCTATTTAATTTTAATGTTTTGAGGGCATATGTGTGCATATAAATATACGTATACACATTTTAATATATAAAAAATATGAAATTTATAAGTTTATATAAAGTAATTTTAAGTGGAATTTTTGTAGTTAATAGGAATTTGAATCTTCTTTTCATATACATAATTTTATAAAAACAAAATTAACATTACTGAACCCAGAACATTAGAAGTTGAAGAATTGTACCCATTTAAAAAAAAAAACATTCATGTACTTATGCTCAAGTTTGTACCCATGCAAAAAATTTGTATTTCTGTTGCTGTTTGTGTTAGATTAAGCTGAAAGTAGTGGATTCACCTTTTTTCTTTTAAAGAAAACATGCTTTTTAATATTCCTCGGTAGATACAGGTTTCATTGGCCCTGGTAGGCCTTTGATGCTGATCTAACCACTCTTGTCCTCAGCTTTCCCCCTTCCCGCCCGTTTTTTTAAAGAGAGAGAAGCTAATTGGAAATTATCCAGCTGACATATTGGAATTAGAAGCATTAGTCATTAAACATCAGATTTATATCAATATGGTTCACAGTCTGTTCTCATTTACTTTCTTCCTTGGGATTAATCCCATGGAAATCACAAGAATTGCTTTGAGTTACACCCCTAAAATTAAAACCAGAATGAAACCTGTGGATTTTACAGACCAAATCACATGATATTTGCTGTTAGTCAGAAGTTTCTGTGTATAGGCGCTGAAAGTCATAAACCTCTTATAACACCAAGGATTTTTGGACGGTTTTGATCATCCTTTAATACCAGATGTTCTTGGTCCCAAGTGAACGTGAACTAGTTTATGGTCTTGTATCAAGGAAACACAAAAATCTGCGGTTTCGCGTGGTTTGGATGTGAAACTAGGTGATACTGCATAGTCTTTGAGGAAAATTTGTTTTGTGGCATTCAAAGGAATGAGGATTTGAAATCTATAATTTTGCAATATTGTTTTGATTCTGAACCATGAACCGCATCAAGGTGATTGAAGGTATTTTTTTGCCTGGAGAAAACTATATGCAACAACATATCATATGGTAGAAAAGCAAAAGAGAAGCCCTGAATAGTTGAAATCATTAACTGTTTATGCTGTAGTGCTTGATGTGCCAAAGCTTGGATTGTACCGTGACAGTTTGGAAAGTACAGCAAATCTGTTGTACCTGACTCTATGTATTTTACTTAGCTTGCTGGCACCTCTTCTGGGAATTCAACAAACAAAAGGTACCAAGTAGTTCACATTCCCTATTCCTCCATGAATACCTTGATTTTGGAGGGAAGACATATTCAGAGACACAGGTAAGTGATCAGAAGGCTTTAGATCAGAGAGAAATTGATGTGTTGCAGAGATGATGGTTGGAATGTCCCCCAGAAACATTTTACCTAACTCCCTGGGCTGGTGCAGCAGCTTCAGCAGCTTCAGCTTCACACCTGCCTGTAGGAAAATCTTAATTTTATAAGGACTGAGTCTTGAAGCTGAATTTTTTGACTTCCAGATCCAAATGTCCTCGAGTCCTACCTAGTTCGTGTGTTTGTTATCACCCCAAAACACAGCTAAAGGTACTAAACCCTTCGCTCCAGAAGCATAATCCAGTCTTTTTTTTTACTGCCTAGAGGCATAAATGCGTTTTGAGCTTTTTGTGACTTTAGACTTTGTGAGTCTAAAGCTGTAGGCACCATAGTTTGATGAGTAATAAATGTGAAAAGTGACATAGAAATGTATCACTCTTGCAAGAATCCCCTTCTCAACAAATAAAAGATGGTCTCCTAAAGTACCCCTTACAAACACGTAAAAGAACGTAAATCCAGTCTGTGCTTGTTGCATGTCTGATGTTTTCTCAAAACTATTTGTTAAAGTAATATATAATGAGAGAAAAAAAGTTTGTGCTCAAGTGCTTGTTACAGTGTGGCAAACAAGGAAAATAACAGCATCTTGGTTTTCATGAAAAGTAGAGTGGTCACTATTTTTTACTGAGAGTTCACTAGCACACATCCAGAAAAGATCAGAAGCAAAAGTGCATTCAGTCCCTTGCCTCCAAGATAAGCCTTTTAGGGACCGTAGTCTGGCTTAGAAATACAGCAGGTCATATGGCCACACTTAATAGTTTCATGCCTGTTGAGAAATATTATTTCATCTATATTGCCCAAACCAATATGAAATTTTTCAAAACAAGTAAAATCTTTCAAAATAGGATGAATTCTTTTGATGTGAATAGTGGTTATGCAATCTATCACAACACCTCAGACGTCTCAGTCCTTTTCTGTAGTAGCCATATTAGAGGTGGGACAATAGTTCAGCCTATGTCTACAGCTTCTGTGCAGAGGTTATAATTAAGGACCACAATTAGTCCCCGTTTCAATTGTTGTTTTCTGAAATGGCTACATTGTACAGAAAGCAGATCAAAAGTATTAATCCATGTCAAATGCACTATCATTGACTCATCACACACTAAAACACCTTTCAATTGACATAAGTAATACTGGAATTGAAATGTTGCTAGGCTGCATATATCACAGATACAAACCAGACCTCTGCAGTTTCCCTCTGTACCTCTCTGCTTAATAATTAACAAAACTGTAGGGTAATGCAACTTTAGAGGTCTAAGGTTCTGGATCTCTTGCCTGCTCACCTCCAACAGAGTTGGTCTTCTTAAGTAATCATTAATGTTGTTAGGTAATAAAACACCATGATGATGAAGTGCTACGGAAATGCTGTGTTAGTGCAAGGTCTTATAAAGATTCCAAGGAGATCATCATGAACAATCTTATAAGATGACTCCTTTCTTGTAATATGGGGAGGCAAATGATGTGTAATTGAGAGTCTTACGTTAAAGGTACATTTCTTATTCGAGAATGATTCAGCAGATGAGGTATAAATGTTAAACAACCACAGCGATGTCATCCCCCCACATGTAAATCTCTGGAACAAGACCCTGGCAATGCAGGTAATGATGTTACTGTACTATAAGTAAGCCAAATATTGTTTAAGCAGTTGTAGCATAGACTTCCCTACTGCAAGCCAAATAGTCTTGCCAAAAAGTCCTCCTAACGCTTAATAAATAATAAGTTAACCATGATCTTTATGTCAATAAAATAACTGAATCAGCCTTTATATCTCTAGAGAGGATGCAGTAACACAACAAATGTTCAGGTGACCTATGTATCAAAACTATACTAATCAATCTTGGTGTTTGTATGATTCAAGTAAAGTTTTCATCATGTTGTTTTTATTCATATGGGTATGCATGGATTGTCTGACAGGAAGAATCTTCATCATTCCCATATTTCATGAAAGAAAATGCAGATGTAGATTACTCTTCTCCTAGCAGCAATGAAGAACAAACCCCACCATCTCAGAGAGGAGAGGCTTTCCAGTGAGGTATGCACTTCCAAGGCAGGAAACTTTATGGAGCATATACTAACTCCAGGTATTTCATATTTGGCTTGAAAGATTCATTGCTGAGTTAGTATTTCCTTTCTAGACAGCCGTTGCCTCTCTAATTTCAAAAACCATGATATATACTTCATAAAAGTGAACATGACAAGTAACAACATGCCAAGTGATAGAACAGAATTCTCCCTTGCTTTCATTATTTTCCCCTCTGTCAGGGCAAGAAACACCTGTGCCATAGACACCCGTAGCCGTGTTGGAGATCATTGTTTTTTATGAGTCAGGAATAATGTCTCTAAACAGTTCTCTCATGAGCTACACTCGCACAACTTAAATTTGAAACCAAATTTTATTTACAATAAGTTTTTCTTTGTATTTTTTTTTATTTCATGCAAGCTCAAGATGTAATAAGAAGTCATGAAGTTCTACAAGTCCATAAAGTTTATTTTAACTTCTCATTCTTTTTCAATGTGTCTTAAATATAAAGTGAATTAAAAAAAAAAAAATGAGACCAACAATTAAAAACCCAACCCCGTTCTGAACAGCACAATAAGAGACAGGATACTTAAGCCAGATATTATTCAAATTCCTCTTTATGGTTATTGGTACTGGGGCTATAAAAAGAACAGAACTTTCCTTTCGAGTCAAATCAGAAATGTTACAGAAATTGAGAATATGACTATATCTCTGCAGCTTAAACTTCTGGGAGAAATCAGAATGCACAGAGGTACATAACCATAGCAAATAACAGGAATAAAAGATGTGTACACCTGAGTGTGAATTTTCAGGGAAAATCCATAGCAATCTGTGTTCACTCTTCTATAAAAAGCATGTGTTTGGCTTTTAGTCTGTAATGTTACAGTGTTCTAAATATTAATCTTCTTCTAATCCCACTTGCTCTGGAAGTTTTAAATCCTTCTGATAAACCTTTCCATGGAATTTGTCTGAGTTCCCAGTTACCAAGTGAAGAGGTATGTCAGCACCACTTGGCAAATAAAACTTCCTTCTCTTATAATAGAGCTTACCTGCAGAATAAATCATATTTAAGACAGTACACTATCAAATTTGTGCCTTATTTTCAAGTGACCAAATACAACTCATTTAAGCTTCAAAGATCCCATGCAGAACCAATGCAGAACTAATGCTTTACAGGGAGTGAATTACTGTGTCAACAGTAGAGCATTGGTTTATTCAAGATGAGCAGAGAGCCATGAACTTCTAAAAGTGTATATGTATATATTCCAGTTCCAGCACTAAAACAACCAGACTCAGAATAGTGTTTTATTTCTGTTTTTAGTGACTTTGGACATCTCCATTAGGCTTATCTTTAAATTATCTTAGTTTTTTAACCAATTAGTATATGTTCTTACAGTAAGTGCAATGTTATAACCAGATTTATAGTTCTGATCCCTTCCATCCTCTGCCCTCTTTCTTACGGACATGTTAGTGTTTTAACTTACAGGTTTGATTTATGAGTGATTGTAGGAAAATAAATTCAGTATGAAATCAGAATGACAGGACTGTGATATAATAACCAGAAGAGTTTCTTAATACTTAAAATAACACATAACAAACTAATAATCAGCAGTCTTTGTGCATGTGACAAACAACATTTGCCTATTTTCTGCATTAAAAATGCATATTATTTTGTCATCTTCTTAAAGTTCAGAAAATCCTAGGTAAACGCAAAGCTATTACAGTAGGTCTGCAGGCAAAAAATGTCACACACACACAAAGAAATAGCAGATTTTTCTACAGGTTTAAGTGTTTGGTAGACTTTGATGCTAGGTTATTCCCTCCCATCACCTCCACTCAATTTTTTTTTAAGAGTAACAATTAATATCTTCTTATACCGTTCATAGATAAAAGACAACCTTCAGAAGGAAAACTGCTGTACTTGTGGCCTGTTAAAAGGGACCCGCTCTTGCATGTTATTTTAATAGTATCAGAGACATTTTTTGGGGTGGCTTTTTAGTGCAACGATTTATTAACTAACGTATAGTCTAAGCAATTTGAAAAAGAGAATAGGTTAATAAAATTTAACTAGGACTGATATTTTCTATTTGAATTATCAAAAATACTAATTTATTTAACTTAAAATGTTTTGATAAACATTCCAGTTGAACATTAAAAAAAGTTTGAATGAATGAAATGTTCTTAACTGAATATTTCAACTATTAAGAACAAATATTTCAATTTTCTTATTGAAATAGAGGTGTGGTTTTTTGGCCTTGATAATATAAATCAAAATTATGTGTCTGAGGTTCCAAGGGTTTGAAATTTGAGTGTTTAAAATAACCCTGATGGGTTTTTTTTGTACACCATTTATCTTCCATGAAGATTCAAACTTTTAAATATATATTTTGTTCCATCTCCAAACAGGAAGAATTTTTGAAGTATCAGAATGTCGTGCAAAATGAAACGAAAATAAGTTCTTACTCCTTAGTAGGCTTGCCAGACTACAGCTTGTTTAATTTAAATGCAGGATTAAATGAATTACACGTGACATGCTACTACTATCACAGCCAGTGGTGACCTTTGTTTAAACAAAATTATTTCTCATTGTTGTCAAACTTGATGTGGTATGCTTAACTTAGTCCCTGTCGGGATTGGAATGGCCACTTCCAGTGGTTTCAGCTTTGCAAGCAGAAGAATGGAAAGAGATAATGTGGTCACAGCAAATGAATGGAGTTCAGATGCAAAGAAGATAGGAAGTACTAGGTGACTGCATGTTCCCTTAAAGGGCAGAAGTCAGGAACTAGAAAATTCCCTGCTCCCAGCTGGAGTCTGAAGTAAAGAACAGATGGGACTGGAGAAAAGTAAGATGAAGGAGAAGAAGGTGATTAGGAGTAGTCAGCATGGATTTACAAAGGGAAGTCATGCTTGACCAACCTGATAACCTTCTGTGATGAAATGCCTGGCTGGATAAATGAGGGGAGAGCCATGGATATTGTCTGCCTTGAGCTCAGTAAGGCTTTTGGCTTTGTTTCCCATGAAATCCTCACTGAGAAGCTGACGAAGCATGTGCTAGATGAGCAGACAGTGAGGTGGTGTGAAAACTGGCTGAACAGCTGAGCTCAGTGTTGAGATCAGTGGCACAAAGTCTAGCTGGAGGCCAGTAATTAGTGGTGTATCCCAGGGGTCAATATGGGGTCCAACCCTGTTCAACATTTTCATTAATGATCTGGATGATTGGGCAGTGCATACCCTCAGCCAGTTTGAGATAATACCAAGCTGGGAAGAGTGGCTGATACACCAGAGGGGTGTGCTGCCATTCAGAGGGACCTTGACAGGCTGGAGAAATGGGCTGATTAGACGGAACCTCATGCAATTCAAAAAAGGCAAGTCCAAAGCCCTGCGTCAGGGAGGAATAATCGGGCAATACTGAAAAAAAAAACAAACCAGAAAAGTGCCTGTGGTAAGTGCTATATTACCAACTTCTTTTCATTTTCTTTGACAACAAACCACTACTGTAAACAGCAACAGCAGTAGTCTTCTGTTTATCAAAAACCTTTAGAGGGAATGTCTGAGAAACACAAAGTCAAAGTGTGATATGTACTAATAACTGCTTTTTCTAGGATGTTTATCATAGTTTAGAAAGCAGAGATGAGAAGTAGGTAGGGACAACAGAATCCTATCTATCTAGTGAATTCTGTGAACTTTCGTTGCTTCCCCAAATTGACTTTGACCTTAGTAAGAAGTAAAATGGTGGAGACAGAGAGGAAATGGAATGTATTGAACAATATAAAATGTATTATTTCTCAGGATCACAGTCCGTTTTTGAGCTTTCTAGCACAATTTACCAAATGTTTACCTTCACAAGTAGCTTTCGGTCTACTTCCACCCAGCCTTGCCTTTGATACATTAAAGAAAATGCACAAGGAAAACCAGACAGATATTAACACCTGCCTTCAAAACTCTCAACAGGTGTGAAACTTGAAAACTCTAAGACACTTAACCAAATAGTTCTGGATTTTGTATGTAGTGTACAACTTGGGACAGGCAAAGGGACATGGCTAGGGTTAGCCTTTTCATTCTCTGCACGTGCATAATTCAATATGACACTTGCGTATCTTTTAAGACATGTTCCTGAGGGACATCTGGCTCCTTTTTTGATGCCACTTTTCAGTCATCAGGGGATGGGGCCCCACGTGTTTAGTTTTTCTAAACTAGACTTAACACTGACTAGTGTTTCTCCTCATTTCCTTAGAATCCTGTACTCCACAAACTAGTTTATTTGGTGCATCAGTCTGATTAATTTTAGTCAATCTTTCAGATGAATTATATAGTGCGTTTGTATAATGTTCAGTACAGTATGATTTTTATTCATGTTATAATGACAGTGTAACATGAAGACAGGTGTTTCCAACACAGAAGGACTTAGTGGGTGTGTGAGGAGCATTTGATATCTGTAATAAAAGCAGCTTTGTACTTGTAAACTATTAAAAGCACAAGAGATAGATGATGTTGTGGAAAAGATAGGTGAGGCAGGGGTATGTTATGATGACAGCTGTTCTTCTCATCACCAGTGTCTGCTCTTTCTTCCTTATACCCCCTACAGGAAAGATGAATGATGCTTGCCCCTGTCTTTGGCTCTGGGAATTTTGCGGCCTAGAAGAGTACTATCTTACATTTGTAACATGTTCATGGAGAGTCTCTCAATAGAACAGTAGTCTAGAAAGTGTACTTTTGTTACTCAATTGCTGCATGCATAAGAGAGGGTCGAATTGAAACCGACAGCTACATTTCCCATCCAAATCAGAAACCCTGCAAAGATCGATCAAAATACTTCTCTGTTTGACAAGACCGAAATCTAGGATATCCTGGGATGAAGTCAAAACTCAAAGCACCTTGCCAAAATCTGCTTGTTAACAAAAAGTCTGAAAGGAAACTTTGCTATTAGCTATGCGATGTAACTAAAAAATACAGTCAGATCTGTTTTTGTGTTGTTATCTCTGAAATACCTGAATGTCTGCAACTATGACCCCATACCAGCTAACCTAACCCACGATTGGATAAATTTACAGATACCGAACAGATGCTTCCTTAATATAGTGCTAGCCTTTGTGTAATACAAGACCCCTTGGCTTAGTTAACTATTGTTGTACATGAAAAGAAAGTTCCAGGTTGCGTTTCGTTATATGTCTAAATCGGAGTTGTCTTTATCAAACTGTTAAGGAGAGGGGAAGGAGAACTGTGTTTAATATTTTCTAAAGCAATAACTGCTACTCTTTAGCACTTTGAGGTTAGGGAAATAGATGGTGCGTTATAGGAAGCATCATTATAGCAGACTACATACCCACAAAAGTAACATTGTCATCATCCCTCACTGAAGGGCTGCAGGCTCCCCTGCAGAAAAAAGAAAGCAGAAACTGCTTTTAGAAATTATAAATTGTTCTTTTAGAAAAAATGGTGCCAGAATATCTGTATGCCAGCTATGGTTGGGGAAGGAGAGAGAGTGGAATCTTAAGCAGTGTACAAGTTTATTTTTAACCTTTGGATTGCATCTAGCCACTGGAGCCAGATTGTAAACTACAGAATTGCTGAGGCAGTGACTGAGTATCAATGAGCCAGTTGTCTGGGCTAATGTTCAAAAGGAATATAATCGAGCTAAAGGATCAGAGAATCGGGGTCAGTGAACTTATACTGGTTTACACCACTACAGCATATGTATTTATTCATATTAATCATGCTACAACATCCCTCTTCTTTCCAAGTGAAGTAGATACATTTTCCAGTTTAAACACTTTATCATGATGATTATGAAAAGTTTCATCCTCTGAGGTTTTACTGCCGGTTACCACTAGACACATACTTACCCAGAATGAGCAATGTCAAAGATTAAATGGGTATTCAGGCAAGGACTCCTCTTATTTTGCTTTTTCCAAACAAATGGTCAGAAATACCATACAATCAGAAGATCAGTGTTTCCAACCCAGAGTCTCGTTTCACTACTGGTCTATAAGATTAATTCATGTTTTTTTTTCCCCAGCTACCACTTGGATCTCTTTAGAATTCCCTCTCCCCCTGCCTCCCCCCCAGCCTATGTTATCCACAACCAATGAATCACAAACAGCAGTAGGAAGTCTTCCAGCCTTTTCTCAAGAAAAATTGGTCTGATATAATTCAAAGAGATCAGTCATTTTATGTTCATCCAGTAGAAACAAGTACTGCTTTCTTTTGTCTGTAGCTGCACACCTTGAGGAAGAACCACACAGTGCATGTGACACATATAGGAAGCTTAGGTGAATTATCCTGCATCTGAAACACAGGCACATTTATTCATGTCTTCTTGGCGGTGTGTTAGCCAGGCTTACCTCACCGTCAGGTGAGTACCTGCAGACAGAAAGTTCTGGGGCTATTTACACAATGTTTTTCCAAGCTATAATATGCTAGAGAGCATCTCTGTATCAAACTGTCGGAAAGAATAGGTAAGGAGTCTGTTAAAAGGTACAGATATATTCAAGCAACATCCACTGTAGCAGCAGAGTGGTAGTTTATTTAAGTAACAGTAACTTACATTTTGACAGGAAAACAGAAACACCCTTCAACACTACTGCCTTAGCAGTGTAGACAACGTAAGTTTTCATAGGTCCAATGTGGACATGCAGCACTTCTTTACTACTCAAAACTTATTAAAATATTTACTTTGTTAGTCTAATGATGTGTCGCTGGTAGCCATCTGCAATTCCCTACAATGATTGGCACTTTTTGCCAGAATGTGATTAGATCTAGTCAGATCATTTTTCGTATACATTCCATGGCACTAAACTCATTATCAAATTTGGACACATGATACCTTAAATGTCATCAAAATCAGCCATCACCTTCCTGACTAGCTCCTGAACCTGACCTAGCCACTTGCTATGGTTTCAGGGAAGATATCTTGATAGTCAATTATACAAAGAGTGATTTAATACAAGGAGCCATACAAGATCACATACTAATGAAACACTTCACTGTGTTCTCAGCCTATTCATGCTAAAATATGCATTTCTATATGTGGTAACAATGGAACAGAATTACTTGTGTATAAGATGGGCATGACTGTTCTGAAAGGAAATAGGGTCTTAATGGGATGAATGCCTATACAACTCATTACCCTTTGCATAAAGAAAAGTCTATCTTTGTATGTCATAATATCTTCAAAAAAGAAAACAAGAACAAAAAAAAAGAAAAAGAAGCCATGTGTCATAGTGATTTAATATGCTGCTGTTATGCTGTAAGACAACTTTATAGTGCTGTTTCAGGATTTTCAACAGACACAAGTTCAGTCATAAATATTGGCATGACCAATTACAGAAGCGGGGAGCTCCCAACACTGCCAGTGAACACTTTCCAATGGCATACAAGAAACCTGGAACACAGCAGGGCTGTCTCAGTGTTTAGCAGAAGTGCAGGAAGTGAGTTTTTGTAGCAGCATTATCGCTGTTCTTCCAAACAATGCCATCCATGTGGGGCTCAAAACATGAAATCTCCCTGCCTTCACTGACTGGGTACACAGCCTCGGTCTGTGCTCACCTTCCTTAAGTATCTTATACTTAAGATACCTGCTTATCGATGGGAAGTGAAGGGTACAAGACAGTATGGGATAATGGAGAACCACCTGCTAGGAGAAGAAAGGCAAAGACGACAGTCTACAATGAGATTATTTTCAACTCCCTTCTGTCCTTCTATCCATCTGCTCATTACTGAAGTGATTCATGACTTGCACAGTTTCTTTTGCCTTGGTTTGCTGACCTTCAGGAGAGTTTTATTTGTAACACCTGGTAGTTGCTTATGCCAATGTCAGAAGAGTGCCATTCAGCACCCGGTGCTTCTTTTTCAGCTACTCTGAGGCAACTTTGAGGTCCTTTTACACCAACTGATCTTAATGAAACGAAGAAGTCAGACTGCTCATCTTCTGAGGTTAAGGAATAATCAGGTTCTTTACACTCCAGAAGTGGGGGAAAGAAAAGAGAAACTGCTCTTTGATTATTAAGACCACCTTATGTAACAATCAATACAGCTGTTATAACTAATCCCTGTGATTTTGGTGAAAGAACACTGCTTCTTTTGTGAGATTTGGAGTTTCAGACTACTTGCACTGTTTCTATGAAAAGTTTAAATCATTGTGTAGCCACCATGTCCAACCATATGCTAATATAGAAAGAGATCAAGAGCACACTTGCATGTTAACTATTGAGCCTCTTAATACTGGCTCGCACTTGACATTTTACACATATAGTTACCCTGTGAGAAATACACTGAACAGAGTTTAGTCATTTTTTATTACACCAGAACGTGGAGCCACCATTTCT
Source organism: Phaethon lepturus (assembly GCF_000687285.1). Classification (NCBI taxonomy): domain Eukaryota; kingdom Metazoa; phylum Chordata; class Aves; order Phaethontiformes; family Phaethontidae; genus Phaethon; species Phaethon lepturus. Next base: position 13,548 of record NW_010511288.1, read on the forward strand.
TTGTGCTATTAATAGCGAGAATAAAAGATTAAAAGCATTAAAAGGAACAAGAAAATCTTAGGGGCTCTGGTTGATCTTGTGTTGTCCTTTTGGTAGAAATGTTCACACAGCCAACACAGAGGTTAAAAACCACACAAAGTCACACCATTAGGAGAAGAGTTAATTGTCTTATTGTCTAAGAAGAGAAAATGAAAATTGTCAGTGGGAAGGTGTTTCAGAAGCAGGAGTGCCTACAAGAAACCTGAGTAGCAGAAGGAGAAACACTAGGGAACAAGTCCACAGGTATCAAAAAATGTAAAAGTCCCTCTGAGTTTTATGTACAGCTCAGCAATTCTGATTGAGAAGAGCTGCATGTACTGAAGTATTTTGAATTATTTGGACACATTAACAAGGATGTCAGGTACACAGTATTTTCCATTAGGATTGGAAGGTGGTAAGGGAGAGATATATGACCGTTTCTAGAAGCACCTAAATATGAAATAATGCAGGAAAATCAAGTCTGGATCAGTGATAAGAAAGTCCCACTAGTGCAGGTAAATCAACATATCATCAAATACAAAAATAGAGTAAATCTATTGATATCAAATAACATGCTTCAGAGAGCACTTTTTGTGTTAAAAAATTACTCTAAAGGGAGAGGTATTGTAAATGTGGTAATTCAAGTAGAAGTCAGGTATTTCTTTTTCTTTGAGTGAATAACTATGTACAGCTATTGTATACATGACACTAAGTAGTTCATATATTTCATGTAAAAGGGCTCAGTGGCCTAGAAGGAACTATTCCTAGATTTAAAAATGTTGAGCATGAGAAACATCATAATCTTAACTTTCAATAGTGTTCAAAAGTAGAATGTACAATACATACCATCTGTGTTTGCATTGGTTCCCCCCCACCCCTCACTTTGAATCCTTGTAATTGAATACTGAACTTCATCTATGCCTTGGATCTGGAATGATGGCTGCTAAACCAGCCCCTAGAATTCAAAGCTTCATTGACAAATGAACTTAGAATTGTGTTAAGTGAACATCTGTTTTTTACACGACTGAAAATGAAGTTACAGGAGATGATATTTCCCCCTTGAAGTGTTAATATATATTTCATTAGCAATTTTTGCTTGTATGTGAACAATTTCCTCTCTACTTTTTCTGAATTAGGAAAAAAACCCCAAACAAAACCCACAGGAGTGACAGGAAGACTAGCTTTTCTACGGCCATCCTTTAAGGTTTCTTGTATAAGTAACATTGGCATATGCTGTCATAGCCTTGTTTCTTCTTAGGTGTCTTGTGGTTTTAAGGCAATTGGGTTGTGGTTCTGGTCCCTATGCATTTGAGGGTTTTACAATATGAAAGACTTTTAAAAGATATGCTTTCAGTGCTGATCTGCAAGAGATCTCTGGCTACCAAGAGAGGCTTCCTAAGATGAAGCACAACATTCTTTTTAGTGAGGTTCCACAATGTACATCACCAGCTACAAATGCTGTCACCAGATCTTATATGTTCTTAGTTCAGCATGTCTGAAGCACAGCGCTGAATTTCCTCATGCTTTAAGATTCTACACAACCCGCATCTTAGTGATGTTATATGCCTCTTGTTTCTCTTTAGCAATTACCTGTTAAAATACAGGGGGTTTTAATTGCAAAATATGTAGTATTCTTAAAATTAGCTCCATTATAAAATTTAGTGTACCAAGACACACCTCTGCCTTTTATTGTTACAGGTTTTCTTTAGAGGAAAACGTAGTTCCTGACTCCAGAATAGTTCACTTTTCAGTGTGATCACTGAAAATCTCTATCCATGCAAAACATCCTTTCATCATTTGATGGAAAAAGTCTGGTAAGGAACAAGATTGGTTCCTGGGTTTCTTTCCTGTTTCAAACACGGAGTTTGTTATGTAGTGGAAAGCTTTGTGGTTCACAGCAACTTAAAGTCCTCTGAACGATCTATCTTGGATCAATAATGGCCATGTAACCTGCTAATAACTGAATGTTGCGGTTTAGAGCTAAGTGGTCACCACTCAGTCCCCTGTGGACAACTAATGAAGTACAAAAGCTTCTTCTGGCAGTGCACAAGGTAGGTCTGTTCACAATCCAACCATGTTTATACTAAGAAAACTCTGCCGTTAAAAATATCTCAACACAATCTTATGTACATTGTAGTACTGTGTGGCCTTCCATTTCAGATATTCTTGTATAGGTACATGCATAAATTTAGGTATGTCCTTAAGTCTAGCAATCCTTCTATTATCTGCATGTGTCTGCAGCAAAAGACATATTTATGTGTTTTGTAGCATCTTGGATGAAATTAATAATTTACTAGGATGCCAAACTATTTCAACATTTAAACCCCAAATCTTAGCCACATTGTTGGATAAATGTAAGCTTGTTTGGTTTTTTTTCGAGAGCAGCACTTGGAAAGCCAACAATATTTGCTCACACGAACTTTTTTTCTTTCACTGAGATTTCTGGACAGATAAACAAGAAAAAAACAAGGCAATCTAAAGAATATTGTTTGTGAATTAAGGCTGTTGGATCAGTTGTGTTATATTATAATCTAAACATTTTGATTTGGAGTTGCAGAAAAATTCATTATGAAAAAGTATCAGAAATCGTTGAGGTTCTTGTGTATTGCAGAGGGAGGGGAACAATTCTGTTTGGATATTTCGTGATTCATTCTTAGTTTCTGTTTTTGTCTTTTACAGCTAAGGTTAAAACAAAATATTTGTATAACATACCAAAGATATTTCAAATGGCAGGAATAAATATATATGACAAAGTGACACTGGAGACATTATTGCTTGTCATGTATTTAAAATACGTTTCACAATTAGAGTAGCAATTAAATGTCACTACATTGTTATGCATGATGTAATCTCAGATGGGAAAATGAAATCTCACAAAATGTTTTTGATTTTGAAGAAAATCAGTAAATGACCAGATATAATAAATACCACTGCAAGACATTGGCAAATATTTCTGCAGGGATACTAAGAATTTTATCCCTTTGAGTTGTTAAGATTTAAAAAAATCTGCTTACAAAGAGTGATAAATAAGTATATTATCCAACTACTTTAGAATAACATTAAAGTTCTTTGCCCATCTTCAGATTATGAAATGGGGAGGTACCTTACAATATTGTTGTGTATTCTAAGAGAGCTGTATTAGCCAGTTTTCTTGTTTTCATAGCTATGAAAAAAGCCTCTTATCTAGGCATTAGAAATACTAAAATTCAAGGTCATATTATAACAGATCTTAAAGGCTGCAGAATGCAAGATTAAACCACAAGTGGTTTTCCATCATAACTGCTTGAAACTGGACCAGACTAAGAGGAACTGCAGCTCGCATTGATGTCAGGAATGGTAAGGAGTCTGTCAACTCTGAGAAGCACACTGGTCTCATGGAGGACTATCATTTCTTCACACATCAGATAGATAGGTAAGATAAATCAACTACTTGGACTTAAGGGAGCTTTTATTCTGCCTGTCAAGATAGACCCTGGGGTTCTGAAGTCTACAAAAAAATGCCCACACAACAAAAACCCCAAAGTTATAGCGGACAGATAAAGTCCCAAAGGCAGTTACATGTCACAGTATGAAGAATCAACACATGTGATCTGAGAAAGGTTTTACATATGTGATGATAATGTGTGCCAACTTCAGACAGACTGCAGCATTCTAGACGCATGACACAGTTGCTTTCATCAGCTTGACTCTTGCATTGGTTCCCACTCACTTGAAAACCAATGCTTTTTTCAAAATTGCTTCTAGTTCTTTACCCAAATCTACTGCAATTCCAACTGGCTGCTTTGTCTGCTTTATAACCCTTTTTGTTTTATGAGAACATGAAACTACCAAGTCTTGTGCAGAAACATGTTTATATTGAGGCTCAGGATGCATTTGTTTGAGTTATGCTAAATATTTTATATATAATGTATCATATAGTGTGTAGATATGTACTGCAGGCACTATAAAAGTGAATTCTGGTCCTCAGCAAAAGTGAAAGGGTGATAAAGCTTTACCACCCGTAAAGTGAGATGTCATTCTATAACAATGCTGACAATTCCAAAACACATTTCCGTCACTAACACTGAAAGTTGCATATATAGGAATTTGCACACTCTTACAATCTATTGCATTCAGTGAGAGTACAGGATTTCACCTAACATTTTTTTGCAGTGAAAATATCCTTAGAAAGATATTTGTACTCCTTTGCAACAACTTCATTGTAAGAAAAATAGTCACAGTATGAATAGTGACAATAAACAAACACCTCAAAATTGTCTATATATACAGCTGAATCTCTGTCTTTCCTACATTAAATATAGTGCAAATAAAGTCTCATGGTAGAAAGGATCCTAACTTTCCCGGTGCCCACATCGTTCTAAAAAGGCCCTGCAATATGTTGACATATTAGCAAACCTGATGTCTTTACCCTCTGCCTACGGGTTTCTTAGTTACTGTATACAGTACAAGTGGAGAACTGAGAGATTTGTCCTCAGGCAAGAAGGTAGGAGAAGATGTGAACATCATACTGCCTTTTGCTTGTATGTGATTCAAGTCGTCACTCTTTGATTACTGACTGTTTAACAAGTCAATTAATATGATTTATGCTACTTTTTGGCCAGTACAGCAGGAAAAAGGCAATTAAATATACTGTGCTGCCCTCATTTCTAATCTATGAAATGAGTGCAAAACTCTGAGTCAGTAGCTCAGCAGGAGCCTCAAGAAAACCAAAATTAAAACCATTCAGTCATCTCATGGGACAAAGAAAATATTTCTTGTAATGACTTGACAATCCATGACAAGCCCTTTATGAACTGAAGAATCCACGAATCTGTAGAAAGACAGCTTAAAACCTATAAAGCAACTCAGTTTTGGAAACAGATTCTTGCCAAATGGAATTCAATGTTCAAACATGCATCAATAAATAGGCCTTCTGTAACAGAAAACAAATTACATCTCCTGAATCAAGCAAGGGTGTGGGCATAATGGCCAGCTGGATTTTTTTGTACTCTAGGATATTTTCTTGAAATATGAAGCAGGATCTCAGACTGCTGCGAACTTTCAGGATTCATTCAACTGCCAGAAACAGTGGTAATCAAGAAAAACTGCTGTACTCTTCTAGCACATTTCAACAAACTCAGAAAAAAACAGTTAATGCAATCTGATGATCACATATTTAAAAAACTTATGAATTTTGAAGTTACACATTCCAAATTAATTGGCATCACGTTAGCTTCAATTTACTTATCGAATGCATTATTTGAGCATGCTATGAGCCAGTACCTTGAATTTTATAAAACCTGTCTTTGACAGCTGGAGCAGCTCCTCTAAAGTCTATATTGCTGCTAATATATTAAACTATTTTGTTCTTTTTCCTTGCTCTTGAACAAGACAATGAAGTTTTCCAACTGGCAGAGAATGCTATAATCACATTACTTATGACATTAATAAGGTTTCAGATTGCTGAGCTGCAGTAGGCAAGGGCTGATTAAGCTGATTAAAGAAATGTTTACTTCTGCTCATATTAAAAAAACAGACAACAACTGTTGTCATTGTGGTTCCTTTTCCTTTACAGAATAAACCCCTGCAACTGTACAGGCTGAGAGCAGATGAGGTAGAAAACAGTTTTGCAGAACAGAACTGGGAAGTTGTAAAGGTGAGCAAAAGTCAACAGTGTACTCTTCTGGTGAAGAAGGCCAACCACATAAAATATATGTATAAGAAATACTGTGCTGTATTAAAAGAGTGCAACCATTAGGCTACAACAATAATTTCAAAGGAAATTTCTTCATCAAAACTTTGTATTTTCTTTAGGGGAAAAAAGAAAATGCTGCTTAATGAATATCTTAAACTTTGTAACATGGCAATCTGATGGTTCAGGTATCTTGGCATTCATTTTCTCCCACAGACCAATGGGAAAGCATTAGACATTTCTCACAGAACACCTCTTAAAACACTTTAAAAAAAACCCCAAACAACACCAAACAACTTCCTTCATTTAATACAGTTCCATGAACACCTACACATTGAAGAATCAATTATAACAGAATATCAGGGAATATATACAGAGGCAGAAGATGCAACAGTTTCAGCTATGTTGGTATATTTATTTATATGAGTCCAGCCAGGGTGATAAACTATCAGTTGATTACAGGCAAATATGCACATTGAACATCCTTTAAAAAATGACAACTACAACCAATACTAGTTGTATTGAGTAAAATTAGGACAAAGTTAGGATTTTGTTAAATTTTATGCACACCAGGATCTGCAATGTGGCAACTGGTATGTCCTAGGGAAACCAGAATAGTTGATACATTTTTTTTTTATTTTATCTAATAGGTACACATGAAATACTTCTTCTGCAGTCCTGAACTTACATATAACAGTAACTCATCAGCAAATCTTTCCAAAAACTACAGTTTCTAATGAGCATTAATATTCTGAAGGGAAATAGTCTGACATCATGTTTTACTGCTAGGCTCTAGAAAAAAAGATGCCAACAAACTACTATTCATTTGGAGATGATAATTTTTCAGCATTCATGCAAAATTTGTATCATAAACCTGAATTTCTAATTCACCAGACTGAGACCTGTAGGAGTTACTCCTAACTGTACTGCACCGATGACGTAGTAGTTTCAGTGACCTCATATCAAGAGACTAGTAAAAGCTTTGAAGAGGATATTAATGTGTTAGCTGCAGAGAAACAGGACCTTAAGCATTAGACACATCATCCTTGCAATTATGGGACTCAAGACGATTATTTTCCGAGTAATTTATACAAGGAGAAAAGGATTTTTTTTTAAAAAAAATGGAAGGAAGCAACCACGGTCAAGTTAGGGAAGTCTGACCTGAAAACAGAAAACTGTAAAGAGAAAACATGACTGTCAGTGAGCAATTTCTGTTGATGGAACATTTTTATGCTACTGTGTTGTCTGCTATGTAGTGGCAATTTCTGAAGTATCACTTCTTCACATAAAGATTACTGAGGTCCTTGCTAGATCCTTGCTAGTTGTAGTGTAGCCAACACAAAAGCATCACGTCCTGTTCTGTGGTATTTGGATTTGTGGTATTATTCACTTGGAGTATTAAAAAAATTACACAGAAATGCACAGAAGATAAAGTAACATTTTTGTGATTTGAGACCACTAAGCCATTACTGGTTTAAAATGCTGTCCCCCCAGCATAAGGCAAGTAATCTTTTACCTCTTTTTTCACAGCTACAACATTCAAACATGCTAAAGAGGTACACTGTTACCATCACAAATAAAAAGTCTCCTTAGGAGCAAACAGAACAAATTGGGTAGTTCTGTTTCCAGATCTCCATTCTCTTCATTCCTAACTCCTATTCATTTTGCAAGTGGTGTTAAAGCAAAATTCACTCAAGTAGTGATAAAGTAATATTAACAGATCATGTTTTGGCTGTTTCTGTTTATCTCAGCTGGTCTAAACTAGAGAAGATCTCACAAGCATTCATAAAGAAGCCATAGAAAGAAAGAAAAAGTTAGTTAAGTGAAAATCTCTCTGCAGGTTGTTTTTTTTCGTTAATAATGTTACAAGAGGACTGTAGTAGTTCCTCAGGTTTCCTAATTCTATACACAGTGAGATGTTACTGGCTTAAAATTTCTGAAGCATCCTGTTATTTCCTTTTCTGCTCCATGCTATAGCACAGTTTCCACTCTGAGAAACAAAATAAAATTTCTTTACATAAACAACATCGCTTAACACCAGAAATTTTTTCTGAAGTTTGGGGAAAAGTGAAGAGAGATTAAGTCAGGAAAAGAAAGGATTAAATAATCATTCTTATAACCACTCTTCTGCCATCCAAGTGCAACAACTAAGTAGCCTATGAGATTCGATTTAATGTGATAGAAATAGAGACAAACAACATAGTACCGGTAATATAAACTATAGGTATTCTACAAGAGAAAAGGAATAGTCATATCTATTGATTAACCATTTGATTAATGAATTCAGAAGGTGGAGCCATCTCAGTTGTACAGAGAAAGAAGTAGTAGTAAGAATGGATTTGCGTTTCATGTGTTGGATTAAGCTTTGAAGATACTGATTCAAAGGTGCCTTCCGTCACTCTTCTTGTATCTGTATACATTTCCTGAGCAGGTAATCACAGAATTTCCATTTCTCTCTAAACCTGTTACATTTCTTTCCTTTTTCTTTCTTCCTGCGATGACTGTTTAGACAGTACCTCTGCAAACATATCAGGAAGTCAGTAAATTTTATTACTGAATAATTTTTAAAGTCTATACTAGGTCTCTAAATGCTTTCTAAGAAATGACTGTTTCTTACCATATTCATGTAGTAACCTGTGTTTTTAACTGTACAGAAGCATACATTTGTCAGTGATACAGAGGCACCTGAAAGCCAGTGGTTGTAAATATCGGTCTCTTTAACATTCCATTTGCATCTGCAGGAGCCCAGAAAGCTTCCAGAGTTTCTGGCAGCACCAGTGGCAGTTGACAAACTCATTCAGAATCTCCAGGATATGCCAAATTTTGACAACTACTCAAATGAAAAGCATATTACTTCCAATCTTGACTTCTATATTGAAGGTATGCATTAAATGTCTCTGTTAGAAAGAGTAACCACCTCCTGGCCACACTGAGGCTGTGCATGCTAGTTGCTCATTGCTGTGGCATTTGAAAAAAAAAAACAAAACATTGAGCAAACTCTGTATGTAGAGCTTTAATGTCCTTTAAAATGTATATTTTTTTCATTGATACATTGGAGGACATTTTTATATTATTTCAAAGATGACTTTCTTAAATTGTCCAATTATTATTATAATTAGAAGCTTCCACAGATGTCTGTGAGAGAAAAGACATGGTTTAGGGCCAAGAGCCTAAAGCTTAAACGGAAAGATTTAAACAAGGAGCAGGAAGTAGATAACCAGCCTTAGAAGGAACGGAATACATTTCTTTGGGACTACAGGTGGTTCTAAAGTCTGTTATAAAGAAAATCTGTACCTTCACAGATGCAGTGGGCATAGACTTCTGTAGACCCTTTATTTTTCTATTTTAGCTTATTCACACTTATTTTCCGTGTTTAAGAAGCCAGCTTATTTGTGGGGGCGGGGGGCAGGGGGAGACCGATATAAAAGTCTTCGGGGTTTCGTTTGGGTTTTTTGTGGGCTTTACTATAACAGTTGACCAGACACAGAAATCTGTCCCGTTAGAGACACTAAAGTGCTTTTGTACTTCACTGGAATTTTTATCATTTAGGTGTCAGCTGGTCAGCTTTGACAAAATTTCTGAACGAATTCAATTTCCTTCCTAATGTAGAAACTTTTCCTAATAGGACTGCAAGAATACCACTTGCAATTGTTCCTGGATTATCAAATTAGAAAACTGAGCCTTCAGTTATCTGATAAAGATATATTACAGAGTGCTCTGTGGCTTTTAGGATCTTAGCAAGTCAAGAGCTAGGACCTTGCTGATAAGGCTCTGTCCCCTACGTTCTTCACTCTAGTGAGAAAGGAGGAAAAACAACTGAAGGTTGACTTCAACAAGAAAATCACAGGCCAACAGGAAAACAAAGAGAATCGACAGCTGCTGTTGAATCTAACAGAAGGAGCAGATCAGTAGCAAAATCAAGTAGATTCTTACTATGGTAAATCATACATAACACCATATGTAAATAATTTGATAAATTGTGTGATCTTGTCTTCTCATGAAGATAGATTTGACCCATGGCACTGACTTTTATGCCAAAGCTTCAAGTGTTTTTTAATATCACCACCCTAAGGAATTACAGTTTAAGGACATTTTTTGTGAACACCATTAATGTCTAATAGATATGTTTCTGATCTACCAAATAAATGTTTTTATTTCCCTCAAACTATCTGAAGTCACCTCTGTATGTTCCTTAGCTTTACTTAACTCTGAGCAAAAAGATATTTTAATTTATTTTCTGTAGTTTATTTTCATGAAACTTGTTGCACCCAGTAATGGGAGGAAAACAATCCTTCTTATGTTTAAAAATAACTTGATATAGGTGAGTTTATGTGTAAGGAATGCAGTTTGATTTCTCTTGTGGCTCATAGACTTTCATCCTTTAGGGCTCATGTTTGTGTTTTTCTATTTAATATTATCCTCTACATCCAAAGAGGGGCAATGTTTCTACCATGGTTACAGAGCAATTATTTTAAGACTTGTTTGTTATGCAAGAGGTAACATCACAGAACAAAATCTGTCTTAATGAGATGCAAAATAAGTGTCTCAAATTTGAAAGTTATATGAAAATAAAACACTAAGAAAATTATATTTGTCTCACTATTGTTACCACGCAATATGTGATAAAGCCACATTGCTTAGAAAGTTCCATAAAATGAAGATTATGAAGCATCTGGGAGGTTCCTTTACACATAAAGACATAACCCCAAATTCAACAGGCATGTATTGCTTAAATTGAAGGATTCATAGAGTTTTAGCTGTAGCTCTTCATGGGTTTTAAGGGAAATAGTGAAGTATTCTCTGTAGCATGTACAGGGAAGAAAACTTCATGACACTTTTACTTTTTTGTTTCCCATTTCCATGTTAGTTTGGTAAACAAGAAAAAAAAAGGTAAAGGAAAAGAAACCACAGCAGTCCTTGTACACTGCTCTGCTAGCTTTAGGTAAACTAACCGTCTGCCTAAAAGACTGTATAATGCATTTGTACACAAGTAAAAAATGTAATTTAAGAAATAATCCCACTGACAAGAAGGAAATACCAGAAAACATATTTAGAGAATCATCAATGAAACAGAGGACCTGTTCATCATGCCTGAAAATCCACCTGAGGAACTACTCAAAATCCAAATAAGTCTTAAACTCTAGCCTTCTTGCCCTACGTTTCTTAAACATCCCGGTTTAAAAAGAACCTCAGCTGAACATAGCTACCACTTAGGAGGAAAGTTATATTGAGAAAGGACATGGCGTATGCATCGTGAAATTTGAATAATCAGAAAATATATTCTTATAAAATACATGCGGTTTTCTTTCAAGTATAAAAAACATTTGCTATCACCATGCTAGGCAGTTCAGTGTTTTATAGAATACCACATAAAGCTGAGATCATATCTCCAAGTTATTTTTTACAGAAATTGCTAAAGTTACACTTCAGTGTTGCAGTAGTCTAGTTCAGGAAGGGCTACTGCTGACAGGAGTAGCAGTGAAATTAGCTTAACCTACAACGATACTAAATCCCCTACGCACATACCTCAACATCAGATATATCATTAATTGATTATATTCAGTTCTTGGAAATGTTATACTGCCTTATTAATTTTTTACTGGCCTCAGTAGCAAAACATAATATTTATTGATGACTGATGTTAGCAGGAAAAAAAAAAAAAACGCTATGCTCCAGAATGAGTTACCTCCTAGAAACACAGACATGAGCTAAAATTCCTTAGAACATGAGTATTTTTCCCTTTTGCTTAGTTTTGACTCTATTTACTGAAAATTAATTTAAACACCGCCCCTCCATTTCATCATGTTACATTTAGCAAGGAAAAATGCCGCTGTGTAATTAAGGATCACATCTGTAAAAACCTCGCTATGCTCCAGAATGAGTTACCTCCTAGAAACACAGACATGAGCTAAAATTCCTTAGAACATGAGTATTTTTCCCTTTTGCTTAGTTTTGACTCTATTTACTGAAAATTAATTTAAACACCGCCCCTCCATTTCATCATGTTACATTTAGCAAGGAAAAATGCCGCTGTGTAATTAAGGATCACATCTGTAAAAACCTTGCCCAGTCTGCATTAAAGATAGCTGCATTCCTACTGGCTAAAATAAAAGCTGACTTCACTGCTTTTGAATGAAGGGGGAAAAAACCAACCTGACAAAACAACCCACCTTTGCATTTTGCAGTTCTACTGAAAACGGGAAGTCAGAAATAGCCCAAGGGTTCTTACTACTTCCTTAGGCTTCAAAACTAGCAAACACATGTACATACTGCGCACTTAACATTTGGGGAAACATTTTAACTTTTGGAAGAATAAATAATTCATGAAGGTTTTGCAGTTTTTAAGCATTACTTAAGTTTTTAGGGTTTTTCTTTTAAGTTTTTAGGGTTTTTTTTTTTCTTTGACTGCTCAGTTGAACAGACAGGTAGTCAGGAGAAAGATTGTGTTTAGCTTAACATTTGTTTAAAATTTACCTCTTCTGTGTTTCTCAAAACCACACGATTTGTCTGGGGAAATAGTTCTTGGATGATCACCCACTTGAATGCACCTATTTCTCCAGATAACGTCATTGTTTTTAGTACTTTATGTGAATGAAGGAATGTGCAACCTGACCCTTAAACCTCATCCTGGAAACCCTGTGGAGGTGAGTCACAGGTAAGTAAACGAGATTACAGAGTGTGGGCCCCCATAGGTTTTACAGGAATCAAGAATAATGATTAACGTATGTGCCCCATGTTTCTTTACTGGATAAGCTGTTTGTTTGTTTGTTTGTTCATTTGTTTGTTTTGGCCACAGTTGGCATAAGATCTTTAAGTGCTGATACCTGAAGTGTTTTATTGTGTCTTTAAGAGGATGCAGTCTCTCTGTAAAAGCAGCACACATAAACATGTTATTTCTTTCACATCACATTTCAGTCAGATTCACATTTTTCACCCTTCTGAACTGATTTTTGAAAACAGAAGGTTAAAAATGTTTTATGCTTTCTCTGTGCCAACTGAAACAAAAACAAATCCGAGCTATTAGCAAGTTATGAGAGACTATGCAGAGAGATTTCACAAGGCTCCTGTCTATGGAAAAATATTTTCTTTTCTATGTATTCCATGTGTGATCACCAGTCAGTGGCGGACATTCAAAACAGATGTCCACAATTAGCAACCCCACAATTCCTGGTTGGTGTCTCTTGATGCATTTATACCGATATGCAACTATTGCCTCAAGAGTGCATTTGGGGTCAAATTACCGCTTGTGTACACTTTGCTGGATAGTCTCAGGGCTTGCTTGGGTAATCTCGCTAGTATTCCTGGGGAAAACCTATACATTTTTCCCAGAACTTAATATCTTCCTTGCTACCTAGTCCAACAGCTTCCTGTTAGCCTGTTTTCCATTGTAGCTCCTGTATTGGATCCATATCTAGCAGACAAAACAGCCTGGTGTATTTCCTAGGAAGACCTTGACTTCGTCTGTCAAGATAATGTGCGTTTTGTAGCCAGTCTGACTTTGTTTGCCTATTCAATGAAAGGAAAGAGCAAAACCTTGAGAATGCCGAATGTTTTTGTTTAGGAAATCTGATTCAGCTGCCACTTCAAAAGTATTTAGGCTAAGTAGTTCGAAGCTAGTTTAAGCAGCCTGTGAACCAATATTCTTAGGGTGTGCCACTGAAACGTCCGGGGGCTTGCTCAGAACCTTGAAGTAAGAATTTGATATCATGCTCCTGATCGCATCTCATGACTGCTGATATAACTTATACTTGGGGGGGGGTGAAGAGTTGGGTTTTTTATAGGTTTTTGGATAAGACTGTGAGACTATAAGCACCTCAGTAAAACAGAGAAATGACTGCAATTTGCAGAAATGTACCCTTGCTAACTTACCCTCTCCTCTTCACATTTTTCTTCTGCTCCCATATTTTCAGTCATTACATAGAAATATACATTTAACAGACATTTTATAGTCAAGCTATATTAAGGGAAATTTTATTTTTAATTCTTACTTGTATGATACTGTGCCTTGACAAAGTATCACCAGTGAATATATGTTTAAAAACAGTTCCCAACGAGTTAGAAACATACCTTTAGAAACATTACTTCATCTCTTTTATCATGCTTTATCTTATCCCTACACTATACTGAAATCAGTTTCCCCTGCCCTCTTTTACTCTCCTCTGGTGGTGAATGGCCTCTGGAAAATACTGGGTGTGGATAGACTTCCTTGCTCACTAGGGAAGAGAGGAGTTTTCCCATCCCAAGAAGTGTTGGTTGTTATTGTTCCTCACACCCTTCTGAATCACATAAAGTAACTCTCTGCTTTTCAATATCAGTCTTTTCAACACAGGACAAGAAAAAAAAGTACTTGAAATCATGCCCTCTACTAAAAGGCACAGAAAGTATCGTTTAGCAAGCACGTGGATAAACTCCACCCTTGACATCTGACCATAATCTTTGATTTCTGTGGGAAATAGTTAGGTATATTATATACAGTAGGTATAAAGAGCATAACTTTTGCCCCTCAATGCAGTCAGTTTATTGTGAGGTTATTGCTTTTTCATGCTTTTGATTAAGTTCTACGTGTTCACCCCTGTTGTTCAGAGGGACTCATCAGTTGTACAGGCAGATTGCATGCAAACTGAACAGTACAGAGCTTTTTGAATCATAAAATACTCAAAAGCTAGCTATCCACCATAAAACATAGGAGGGTGTAGTGTGTATTTTCATGTGGACAAAGGGGACTCCACCTATTTCCATTTGGGATTTATCACTAGCCTCTCTCATATTTATCCAAAAATGGAAAATAAATTAGATCATACGAAGCTCATAGGGGTTGCTGCTAAAATGGTTTGCTGGTTTGTCTTTAGATCATACAGTTGTCACAAATGTACTGGAGGGAATGCCATACAATATTCAGTTGTCTAAAGCTAATATTTAAAAAATATAATAATCATATTTTGATAGTGAAATTACTTGTGATTTGAACTGCACAACAGACATGTTCTCTGTGAAAGTTACATATTATATTCTTCCTATTGTTAAGAAACAAGCCCCATCCTTTCCTTCATTTGAACAGGATTTTTCTTCTAAAAATAATTTCCGGTAGCTTTGACACTTGCAATAGTTCAAACACATAGAGGAGGGTGCACAGTAAGGGAAAGAAAACAACATTGATGCAACTATTACCCCTTCTCTTCTGTCTTTTTCTAGATACCTGCAGGGTATGGAGGGAATGGAAACAGCATACGAATGTTTTTGCCAGAATTTCTATCAAAGAACCTGTTTCATACCTGTTCAGGAAGTGAAAAGATGATGTGAATACATTTTCTCCGAATTTCACCTCTGAGCATGCCCAAATGGAATATTTTAGAAAAGGTGTGTTACACATGGATAAATATTAAGACAAATCCTAAGGCAAATGTCTTTCTACAATGTTTGAGCTATAGCACAGTTTCAATGAGAGTGAGAACATTACCCAAATTCAGGATTTATAACATCGAAAGTATAGTAAATTGAACATTTTTCAAAACCTAAATAATATCCTGATAGAGATTTAAGTAAATTCTAGACAGCATATTGTAGCATGTATTTAGTTCCTTACATCTAATTTTTCGCTTGTTCTGTACAGTCCATCAATATTTTCCTGTGAAATATACCTAATTCTAGCTACAGCCAAATCTTCTACAAAAAATTCAATACACTCAGTTTCTTTAACATGTGTTCCCCCCCCTGCCAGTTATTATTATGAAAACTCAAGAGTAAATACTTTCTTGTATGAAAGTACTTACATTTTCAATTGGAAAGTGTGATAAATCCTCAAAGATTTGGCGGTAAGTTGTTACCAGGAATTGAGTAGATGGCAGCAAAAACATCCAAAAAACATCCAAAAACTGGGCTGAAAAGTAGCATGCTAACCACTCACACATCAAATAATTTATTCGTTTTTGCTGAAAGTGTTTTGGATACTTACCAAAAATATTGTTACATATATACTGTGAGAGACCATATTCTCAGTAACAAAGGAGAAAAAAATTAATTCCACAATAAAAACAGTTGCAGAGGTCCAGGGTAAATACAAACCAAGCGTGATCTTATTCAAGAATCACAGTTTTGCTGTTCTCAGAAGAAGCAGTTCTTGTTTATGAAAAAATCTCCTGATCTATGCTAGGCTAATACTAATATTTCAAAATATGTTTTCAAGTTGTGTTTTATAAAACTCTCCCATATAATCAAAAGACAGCCCACCATCCCCTCAAGTCCCCATTTAATAATTGCGAATTACCTGCCTCTGCTGATTCAGTTCATGTTCTCCTCTTTTTATGATACTTAACATTAACTGAAGTTGGCTTACAGAAAATGAATGCTTTGATCACTCACTCATCTAATTTGATCAACAAACAGCATTTTGGATAGTTAATGTGAAAAATACCACCGTAAGTGAAACCCACCCTTTGAACTTTAGCACACATTGCTACTTGCTCATTTATTTTCCCAGGCTTCTGTAGACCTTTTTGTTATGATGAAAGCAGTATTGAAGAACTGTAACTTCCACTTATTATTTCAGAAGGTGTGTCAGGACAAAGCCGGACATGGAAACGTCTGGTTTTTTGTGGGGGAGGAGGGGAAAGGGGTGTTGTTTTTTTTTTTTCCTAAGGTGAGAAGCAGGTCTCAAACAATAAACTTTGCACAGGAAAAATTATTCACCTCTAATACTATTCCAGGGAAAAGGGAGTGCTAAGCCTGAACATGCTAAAGGAAGTTTTACATATCTCATTGACTTCCAACACTCTTATGAGAAATTGTCATTCAAAAACCTTGTTGGCTGGCTCCTTTACTCTTTTCTGAAGGAACTTGGAAAAGGATCTGCCAGCATTGTTTATTAGGAAGCATTTTATTCCAAAGGAAAAAGCAAATTTACCCATTGAAATTTCCTTTGCCAAAAAGATCAAATTCTAACTTGTCATATTGCCTCAGAGAAGATAAATTGCACTCCCTACCCCCCAGTAAAGGACTCACCAGCAATTGTCCTATTCAAGTACATGTGAAAATATATCTTGTTACATGAAAAAGAGATCTTTTATTTGACAGTTTGAAAGAGTTTATAGATACCTAACAAAGGTATAAGGGTCTAAGTCCAGACTCCCACTAACATTTAGTCTTCTAATGTTCATAAAAATCCGTGGCAACTAGGCACTAAAATAACTGTCAGTCTGAGCCTAAACAACTAACCAAAGAGTTAGAAAGGAAGCCTGTGCCAGAACAGGGAATCAGTTCCAAGTCTCCAAAAACCAATCTCTCACATGCAATTCTTCCAGCAGTAGTTTCAATTTAAGCAGCAGCTTGGCCCAATTGTTTCTTTCCTATCTTCCTCCCCTGCAAGCATCATCTTTTCTCTTATGCCAGTCCAAGTATTACTGTGCTGCTTGGTAAAACAGATCAGGGAACAGACACCCAAAGACATGATCCATGTATGTTCCAGGACCAGATAAAAAAAGCTGCTAAATCAAAGCCCCTCTAGATAAACGTTGTTTTAAAGAGACAGACACAAGAGACAATTCTAATGAGAAAGCCATGAGACTATACAATTATTCTCCACACGGTTTAGAACCATTGTTGGTAATAAAATACTCATGCCCCACCCCCCACCCCCAAAACCCCAAAACCAACCAGTTCAATGAGTAGATTTGCAGACAGTGAAGTTACAAAATCATGATCTACTTTTACTATGGTAGGGATGACAAAACTAATTTGAGGAGTTCAAAGCACTTATCCCAATTTAGATCATCCACTTCAAAAGTTAGTATCATTATTTTTATCCTATTTTTTAACTGAAGAAATAACAAGTTCTATAAATTATGGATAACAGTACATTTGGGCATGTTAGAATCTCTCTTTCCATTTCCATTCCCTTTTTCCAGTCCCAATTCCTTGGTCCACTCCCTACTTTGTTTTCACCAGTTCCTATTTTTAAATCTGTTTTCTGCCTTCCTTCTCTGTCCTCCCCAAGAAAGAATTACTTTTTGGAAAGTGGACCAATAGTATTGAAGTGAATGCTTTCAAAGATTTGCAAAGGTCAATATGTCTTGAAATAAGAAAAACAATTTGGTCACTCCCAATAACATGTTACGTGCTCACACTGCTGAGATACAGTTTTTCGTCAGCATTAAGAACCTTCTACCCATCAGGCTGTACACCTGAAACTACATCTTAACAGCATTCCCAACCTACCTGCACCCTCTGCAATAGTTTAGGAAGGTCTAGGAGTTTACATTAGTAACCACAAGTTTTGAAAGAAGACTTTATTTTTTGCATCAGAATGATGTGGTAGCATTTAACACAGATCCCAAGAAAGACACACAAAAACAATGAATAAATGTGTCAGTCTGTCAATTAATCTATCCCACTCAAACAACAGTTGCAATGCTACCACCACAGCATTAATCGTATAATGATTAATCAAATCCAGTGTAGATGAATTCTAAAGCTGATTTTAAATTGAACCACATAGTGAGGATAACTACCTTTTGGCATATATTGGATGAGGTGTAGGCTTACACCTGTATTCAATTGAATACTTTCTTTAAAATATTAACTTTATAATTGCTTCTTATTGCATAGTCTGGGAAACACACACATGTAAGAAAGGAATCGTAGAGCACACCAAATGAAACCAAAAGTTTCATTCTTCTAAGCCAAACAGGACATATGGTAGCAGCCTTTAGGCCTGCATTATTTCATTTGTATAATAGCAGGGCTATAAAGTCTACCAGAAGAAAAAGGAGAATCAGTATTACAGTTTGATTTTTAAATGCTGAAAATTAGTTGCATTACTGTGAATACTATGATGATATTTTTCCTCTGGGTCAGATAGGTGTTTCAAGGAAGTAGAACTGTAATTAATAAATCATTACTATTTAACTCAGTTGCTTCCATAGAAGAATTATTTTCTCTCTGCTGCACATATTCTCACATCTTTTGGTGTGCAATATTCAGTCATCTCAGAAGGTGATGCATTTTCTTTCCTTCTTTTCTTTTTGCAGTATGAGTATTTCATGCCTATTGAACAAGTTTGGTAAAAACAATGAACAAACCCGCCGTACCTGCTTAGTGCACAGGGTAGGAATCCCCAGGAAACCATTCATAGGTATGAGCTTATTAGCAAGAACCTGCACCATGGCATAGAATAAGGATCCTGAATATTTCTACCCTGTAACTGACAGCAAACACCCAGAAAAGATAGCAGCCAGCTGGAGGTAAGAGGATGACATAGTTCTAAAAATGCCCCAATCTTTTGCCAACCCAAGCTAAAGCACAGTGTGTGAGCGTATGTGAGATATCTAGGGAACGGTCTGCTGGATAGATCTGGCTTCCTGATACCACCCCAGAGTATTTCAAACAGGCAAAAACATGAAATAATCTGGCCCACTATACATGCAGTGACTGCATCCACAGTTAAATAACGGAAGGTATAAAAATGTACCTCAGATTTTCTGCCAGCTAATAACTGACATATTATTCCATCTTGTGTTTTCCCGAGGGCATTGGCACTTCATTTGTCAAAGGCAGCCCCCTTTTATAAGCAGTATTTTGAATGTCCAAACTTTTCCACACACATATATTCTAGAAAAGTAAGAAGAGGCTGCCTATTTTATCCTCCCCTGTAGGTAAGTGAATAAAATAAAGTTTGAGATAACACACAAGAGTTTGGACTCTTAGTCAGGTATCAGACTATATTAGAGGTTAAAATGCTTAGGAAAAGGTGTGTTCTGTGTTAGATGTGGTAAAAGAAACACAAAATAATTTCTGGCCTCAAGAAACTCAGTCTCATTGCTTAGCACACAGTAAGGGGATGAGACAAATAGAACAGAAGAGAGAATCTAAGACAGTAAGAAAACATTCAAGTGGAAAAATTAAAAGAAAGAGGAAAATCACAGGTCAGCACTTGCAGAAAGGATACCTCTGTATTGTTAAACATAATAATATAAATTATGGTAGTGAGGGGATTGCATTGTTTTTCCTCAAGGACAGATTTAAAAATGAGTAAAGCAGTGGCTTTATGAGCAGTGAGATCCTCAGAAGAGCGAACAGAAAGCTGACAGGTCCTTGAAATAAAACGGTTGAAGGATGTTGACCATTACCTAATAGCAAAGTTCTACCTAACTGCATCCGAGGGTTGGGACCCTGAAAAAAAATCATATAGTCAAAGGTGAGAAATAGGAGTGTGATCACATGCGTTTTACATGTGTTTAAGAATGAAAATAGGGGAAATATTAAAGCTATAAAGGGGGAAAATGGCAATAGTCACAGTCTCAACATTAAGTTAAGACTACTCAGTATTTAAACACTCATCAAATTCTTGTTATTCAATTTCGTTTGTAAAGGTAAATATTGGGGTGGGGTATTAGCATGGCAGCCAGTCCCAGCTAAGACCTGCTAGAGTAGGTACTCAGAAATTTGAGATATCTTACCTTTCCAGTGCAAGTATATCTGTGTTACAAATCAGAAAAGAGGGAAAAGAAGGAGAAAACAGCAATAAGAAAATAATTTCTCCCACCCTAAAAAAAGACACAGAACATTTTGGTTTTGCATTCTGAAGGAAACAAAACTACATCTCAAATCTTCAAGAGAAGATGAAGAGTTGTTCTCTTCCATGAGCTGAAGGTTCCCCAGTGTATTTCACAGTCAACCGTGAAACACAGTCAAAGAGCGAAGAGCTCCTATTTAATGGGAGAAAGCCACTACATCAGGGTACAGAGACATAGCGATCCCACAGTAGTAAGAACAGTAAATCCAAATACAAAGCTTGATCTTGAAGCAGCAAAACAAAGGCAGCCAGAAAGGACTAGTGAATCGTGCTTAGTTAAATGAATTTGAAAGAACTTTGTGACAGCAGTGACTTGAAGGCTGAGACCTTTACCTGAGCCTAGAGTATGTGGTAGAAGATTTGTGGGGCGAGAACCAGCTGTGTTAAGATTTGTACATTCACTTGTACTCATCTGCTGAATAAAAAGACGTATATATTTCCCATTTGGCTGTTCAGTAACTCCTTACTGCTCCTGAACTATTGTTGCCTCTCCCAGTTGATGCTGTGTGCATCACAAAGATGTGCAACACTTTGCTGTTACTTAGGGATTAAAATATGTAAGTTCAGACATGATTCTGCTTCCTCCACAGCTGCAAGTAAGATTTTTCCGTTAGTTTTTTTTGCTGGACGAGTGACGGTTTTAATGTTCTTACCACACGGTAAACACCCAGCTTACAAAACAGAAGGATGACTAAAATGGTGACAACAGCTCTTTGCAATGAGAAGTAAAGAAAAGACCACATCTGGAAGAACATGATGAAAACATTCCTCGTAAGGAACTCTCAAACCAAAGGCTTAAAACTAACTCAGCCAGGGTGAGAGAGATTTTAGCTATCATGTGATTGTGTTTTGGGTTTTTTAATGCCTTATTTTTAAGGTGATTTTAAAGTGATTTTGTTTACATCTCTTACCACATGGATCATGTTCAGTACCTCCTTTCATGTTTAAAAAAGAAAATTTTCATTTATTTTCTTAATAGTTTAATAAATGCAAACTTAGAACAAGGTCAAATATTGCCTTCAGAGACTTGTGTTTTGAAAATCTTAAAAATCTCAACTTTCAGAAAAAATGGTCTCCATGTAGATTTTAAAAACCAGTTGGAGGATTAGTTTTCTTTTACAGAACACCAGTACCAGCACTTAGAACAATATATATGTTTATTAAGCAATAACTGCCTTCACACCTGTCTTACCACAAGTTAGTGTTCCTCTTACACTGACACAATTGTTCATCTCAGACAGGTATTAGGGCTAACTTTTGGCAGCTTGTGACTTTTGTCAAAGTAGTGGGAATGTTTTCTATGTCCATACATGAAGTATGAGACGTGGCAGATTTTCAAGAAACTAGTGGTGAGGGCACAAAATTCCTTTTCCGACTGAAAATCTGAGAAGGGGGGAAAATTGTTGCATATCGGAAAAAGACAGAATCCTCAAATGTTGTTTACAGAAATCGATGCAATATTTTTGCTTGGCTTTTCAAAACAAACTCAAGATGACGTTCCACAAGCTCTCTGAACCCTGACAGCCCCAGGAGCCAAGCAGCTTAGAGTCATCTCATGGCTGGAAATCTGGCTCCAGACAGGCAAACTGTCGGTGAGGTAGGCAAGTTTCCATGGAAACCTGCCTAGTTTCTGTCAAAAGTAACTAAGAAAAGCCAACTTGTTCCCACAGAGTGTTTGGATGATATTGAATCAGCATTTTTTCAAACAGTTCTGTTAATAAACTACCTAGGCTTGTATCTGGGGGCTAGTTTTGAAAGACTGACTTAATGCAGAGTAACACATTGTGACTTCAAAGAAAGTGAATGAGTCTGCTACCCACTCTCTTATCAGGAGTTAATCTCCCAAAGGCATCGTTCTTTCCACCTGGGCAAAACCCTGACGTTCTTCTACATGTACACATGTAATGTGTACACAAGTGTGCCTGTACGCACCCTTGTATAAAGTGGCTAAAGAGTAAACTCGCAGTTCCTTACTTTCAGCATTAAGTTTACTCATGTATTACTATTAATGCAGCGACTGTAAAGACCTTTCTGAGCCTAGATGAAATAGACCTTTACAATTCTATTATTAACAAGGTATTTGAAGAGCCTTCTTTTCTTCCTGGAAGACCAGTCAAAGATTCTAACACGCTGTTCCATGGTAGAGCTTTTAAAGAGCGTAACAAAACAGACACACAGGTGATAAGATAAAAAATCCGAGAGAGATCTCAACGTTTCAGCAAAACATTAGTAAGTTCAGGACTATCCATTGTGAAGTAGAGGGGGGTGCACAGAGTGTGATAAGAGACTACTAAGTACACTAGCCATTAAAATCGCATTACCTTAGTGACTGACCTTCACTGTGAAGAAACACAGGGCAGCAACAGACAATAACGCACATTCATCACTAGAAGACACCAGAACTACGTTTTATCTGCTGAAGATGCAGGCTGTGTTTGTATAGCCTTGAAAAGGAAAGCACGTAGTTAGTGAACATGCAATATGTCTTTCCCTGCAATAGCAGTAGTATGATATGTTCCTGGTCCTCAATTGCAAGTAATTTATAGCCTCGAACATCACAGATGGAGACCTCAGGAAGCACAGGTCCTCTCACAGTCAGGCCTTCCTACACTCATGTTTGGCTTCCAGGAGGGATTACAAAATTATTCTATTGACATGATTTCTCACAACTCTGCAATCTACAGATCTTTATCTTTCGGTGTACAAGTATGGATTTCTTTCCACAGTGCTTTTTGTTTGTTTGTTTCTCTTTGTGGGTGGGGTGAGGGGAGGTAAAATTAGATTTTACCATCATGCAATTTACTCATTCTACACCTGAGAACCTCCAGGGCATATTCTATAACAAATTGCTTCCAGGGTTTAGTTTAGATGAAGAAGAAGAGGCACATGTATGGCTAGCAGTCTTTGCGCCTTAAAAATCATGAACAAATGCAAGCTAACTTTAAGATTAAAAATTCTGTGTTTTACTTTTTTTCTGCTAGCAGAATTTTGTTGAGATTCTACTGACTCTTGATGAAATAGAAAGGATTTGTGGTTTTGTCTGAATTGAGAAGTATTAAAAAAATTTCTTGTGACAGTCTTTAAGAGAAGCTTTTTTGCTAAGACAGTATCATAGAGTTAGATCAGAATTCTTACATGATGCTTCTCACAGATACTTAGGAATTTGCAGAAATAACAACCTCTTTAGAACCTTAATAGTTTTCAGAAATATGGGCAGCTATACTAGAATTGTTATAGCAAACACCAGAACTAGAATGTCTTTCAAATATAAAGCTAATTTGTCTAGTGGTGTTGCATACCTTATTACTGTAGACTAGTTAATGTAAAAAAAAGCATTAATGACAAAAGCACTAACAGTCATAGATCAATTACATACAGTAAAGGCATACAGAACAGTACAACGTAATGTAAATAAACAAGTTGGACACTACTGTGTCGCCAATGAACTACTACATCGTTACTAAGTACCACGCAAGCTGGAACAGAAGATAAACTTTTGCCAGAGTGTGTACTTAAAGACTTGGCACTAGCTTAATTTCATTTCATTAGTATTCTTAATCACATAAAAAGCATCCAGAACGGCAGGATATAATCTTTATCATACGTGATGATAGTAACTTAAGACAGATAATGAGATATTTCTTGGTATTTCATCCCCTTAAGGCCTTCTCAGTTCACAGCAAAGGATTCTTTGGAATATCAAATGTAACAAAGACTTCGTTAAGATCTGGTTAGGTGCTGGAAATAAAGTTGTCATATTTTAGTCAGGGAATTACAATTTTTTCCTATATAAAAATGAGGCTTGAAGTTCAAAGAGGAAGTAACAAGATTACTTTGGCACACTGGATTAGAAGCCTGTTTCTTCTCTTTCAGATTTAAGCACTACAACTTTTATTTGAACGTGTGAGTTATGATACTCCCTAGTGACTTAACAGTACTACCAATGTTTATCATGCTAGCTACCCTCTCTAGGTAAATATTCTGTATATAGAGAAAGCACTCCACAGCAATACATTACATCTTCAGGCTGATTCTAAGGTCAGTGATTCCTATGTGGCTGGTTCTAATGTAGTCTGTCTTCCAGTAAGGGAAAATAAGTTTTCCTCCTTTTTTTAAATCTTCCCATACAATTTTCTACTTCATGGTATTTCTACCTGTCTCCCTAGAGAACTCTAACACTTCTGCTGTTATGAAGGACTTAACCTCACAAGAATGCTCCTCTTCTGCTTGTCCCTCATGTTACTAACAGTGCAGCAATTTCACTCTCTTAATCAATGTTAAAAAAACAAATAGAAATAAAACAAAAACCCTTAAACACCTATCACCTGGAAAGGTAACTAAATAGGTACGGGCTTGTCTGATTCCTTATCATTTAATGAGCCAGACTTGGGATCATAGAGTAATTTAGGTTCAAAGGGGCCTCTGGAAGTCATCTAGTCCAAGCTCCTGCTCAATGCAAGCTCATCATTTATATGACAGTTTTAAACTAATTTCAAGAATGTTTATATCTATGGTTTCTGTGCGTAATAAGGATAGACTGTACACTTGGTCTAAACTCCAAACAAAGGGAAGTGAAGATAGTGAGTTCTTTAACTGTATTGTTGTTTACACTGGCTATTGTTTATATATGTACTTCACGCAATCTCTGCAAAACAGTATTTTCTTGTCATCACTATTGAGATTTTGTGCCTGAAATTAATTTTTTTTTCTTATAACCACTCTGCAAAGATACTTCACTACATAGCATCTGATTGGAACGTTACATTATTTCAGTGTCAAGAAAATACGCACCCTTCATTTTTTGTCAGGTTGCAAAATAGCTGTTTCTGACAAAGGACCAAGTGGTAGCAAACAACAAACGAAAAGGAGAGAAAGAAAGAGAAATTAATTTCTTTAAAACATCATGAAAATTAATTACACCAGCTTGTAAATGCTACTATACAAATTTTGTTATATTTTTTATCTTTTGGCATCCCTTGGATTAGTTAACAGTTTCTATTACTTCCAAACTAATCAGTCAATAAAGGTATGCCTTAGACATTTCCCCTAAACAGATGTTGTTTTGTTTGAATATAAGTGAGATTTGTTATGGACTAAAAATTACAACTAGTGCTGCAAATTCAGTTTTACTCCAAGTTATTTTTAAAGCAAGCTTACGTGTCAATTTTTTTACTTACCAATATTTTAACTTGCTTATGATTAAGCTTCACTTCCCTTCCTCCAGATTTGGTATTGACTTAAGGATTGCAGAATATTTCAAGTTGATCTCCATCTTCAATAAAACACTTTGTCTGTTGACATATGTGGTACACAACAGTTTTACTTCCTGCTCATCTTCCGAAGTCCATGAGACCAGATTCCATCTGTGTGCATTAGAGACTGACAGAAGGATGTGTTGACAAAGAACCACCAAGTCTTTCTAAAGACTGGGGAGAGAGAAATTAAAACATAACTTCTAATAACAGCATGCATCAACTCTTACTACAAGCACCACGAGGTGTTTGATAAATAGAAGGGTTTTTTTTAATTACAGTTTAATGTATTTTGCACAGATGTTTAAGAATTAATAGTTATTCCACAGCAAGAAAACCGAGGGAAGAATGCTTATTTGTTAGATAAAGGTCATACAAATGTAGCAGAATGTATTCAGACTACACTTTTTGCCTCATCCATTAAATTATGCTTATCTGAAAAAGATATTCAGTTATATATGTATATATAACAGCAAGATATTTGTTTTTACTGACATATCTAAAGGAACCATTCAGGTTACAATGCACTAACCATATAGAAGCTTTCAGACTCATTGGATATACATTCACAGACAAGTGCCTGACAGGCTGAAATTCAGTTACATGATAAGCTCTGAACAATCAATAATATTACTGCTATAATAAAAATTTATCCTGAAGCTTCAGGTTCTTGTAGATAACAGAAAGTAGGCTAGAACACAATATTCAATTTAATATTATGCCTTCATCCAGAAAATTACAACCAATAAAAATATTTTTAAAAAAAGAAGAAAAAAAGAAGCAAACAGTAAGGAGAACAGGAAGATCCTAATTAATTAAACTGCAACTTACACAAAAGATACCTCATTTTTGAAGTTCCTTTATCTATTTTCATTACTCCACCAATGGAAATTCTGACTCCACTTTCATTCCTTTCTTCTCCTAACTCCAGGCTCTTTCACCTTGTTCCCCATGCTTGGAATATCCTTGGTAACTTCACTAAATTAAACTATTATGCTTGGTAACTTCACTAAAGCACTTCACTAAAGCAAAAAAGAATACAACCAAATGCCAAAAGGGAATGCCAAAAGGCAAACAAGTCCCAAAGTGTTTGCCTGAGCTTAAGTATCTGAGCAGTTATTGATTTCAATGGGTCTTCAGGTACACTTAAATACTTTGTTCAAACTGATATCTTTCTGCATATTTTACATGGGACAAGAACAAAATTATTCATAGAGGATCAAAAAAGAAATTATGGAATTTCTGCACAATGAGGAACAGACACAAATTAATAAATAGCCACATATTAAATCTTGGCATTAGTCTCACACTTTCTAAGATGAAAGTAACATGGAAAATAATTATCCAGTGATAAGATTTCATCCATATCCGAAATTGGAAGTGAGACTACTGATTGACTTCTAAGACACTGAAACATCTTAATGTTTATACACTAGAATTGAATAAAGACATGCTGTGAAGGAGATGAAACTTCCTTCCCTAATATAAGTGTGTTTTGGTATTATGTTTTCTTGGTAACCCACACGAACTGAGGTTATTCAGGACGTTAATGTTGGCGATGCTTATATTTTCTTTAATTTTAGCAAATTCTTCTATAGGAAATGCAATTAAGTAACAGTCACACTTGTATCTTATAGTTGCCCCCACCCTCCCCTTTTTCAGTGCGTAACTAGGCGTTTGAATAAGCCAGCGAGTACTCTAAAGTATGCAAAATGTAGGCTCTGCTAAACAGAGGTGGGACCTTTAGGCTGAGCTCACCACCACCGGCTGGCCTCCACACTAGTAGAAATTTCTTTCAGGCTGTAGCCTACTAAAATCCAAATAACATCACCTAATGCATGAAACCCATTTACTAAAATGAAGAGAAATGGAAGGAAAACTAAAATCTTTTACAAAAGTTCCCTTTGTGTTCATCTTTTTCTTTAGCATAACTTCTGAAAGCAAGAGAAACAAGAATAAAAAAAATAAATGTGTATATACTCTTTATTTCTCTTGGGAGGTGGCTGCATTTGCTTCTAAATTGTCAGCTGAAAAACATTCCTGGCACCTGTGCATTATTCCCTCACACAGTGACAGCAGCCGCTCTACCAGATCCCCAGAGGACAAGAAGCTCTTTTGCAGGGCCTTCAACTGAAAAAAACCACCTTACCACGGGCTAATGGAAAAAGAAAAAAGAGACAAGAGTTCTTGAATACTGTGAAATGGAAACAATTACTCTCTCTCTTCCCCATCATTTCCTCTCGCCCCGCTCCTCACCTCCTTCCTTCCCTGTCGCCATTTCCTCCTAAATATTTTAACATTTAGAAATCAATAATAAATGCATAGCAAAAAGTAAGAGGATTTTTTTCTATTTATTAATGATCATCAAATGATGTTGAGTTTTTATTTGCAACTTGATGAAAATATATCCCATTAGGAAAGGATAGGCTTCCTGCCAATGAAGTGGTTTTGATGTTAAGTATCAGGCAGATACTTAACCATGATGAAAAAAATCATATGAAGTACCTGTAATGTGTTTTATTTAGTCCTCTCCACATTTGGAATACATGCGCACTCTTAGGATTTTATTGTACTTTCATACTGCACTTGGAAAAGGGGATAGATTTTGATCAGTTAAAATCTTAACATAATAGAATATTTTAAGTTGGAAGGGACCCATAGGAGTAATCAAGTCCAACTCACTGCTCCTTGCAGGACTACCTAAAACTAAATCGTCTAGTTTTAGACGACTTTCTCTAGACTAGAGATTGTAGTCCAGATGCTCCTTGAACTTACGTACATCATATAGATAATAGACATATATATAAAATACTACATATAATATGTAGATTATATATTACAATGTATTATAATATGCATATGATATATTATATACATATATAATATATACATATA